>NC_066582.1:223236977-223304477 GCF_024323335.1 Lathyrus oleraceus
TATATATATATATATATATATATATATATATATATATATATATATATATATATATATATATATATAAGAGGAGAGAGAGAGAGAGGGAGAGAGAGAGAGAGAGAGAGAGAGATAGAGAGAGCAATATGAAAAGTGTATTACCTCGTATTTCCTTAAATACTTAAATTCCTATTAATTGAGATCAATTTAGTTGCTATGTGCTCTAAAAGTTGTCAATTGGGAGAAATAGAGTAAATAGTGAGTTCAGGTTGACTTAATTACTATTAATTTGGACTGACCATTTATTAATTGGGACATTTTGGTAACACTAATAATGGGTTAATAGCTCTGGTAGAACAAATACGGTGGGTAGTGCCACTTAAGATATTTGTTTCCACCACTTTCTAACAACACAAAAGCTCCATGGCCTGTGGTCCACATGTTTGTATCTCATATTACCTACCACATGCCATTTGTCTCTCTATGTATAAGAAAGAATAGAAAGAAAGAGGAAACTTTAAGTGAAGGAGAGAAAACAAGGCTAGTGAAGAAGTAGAAGAAAGCTTGGAACCAACTTCTTCTCTTCTCATCTTCAACAACTTCTTCTCTTCTATTTCTTGAGGTGGATTCTAGTTAGAAACCCTAGATTTATAGAAGATTAGGGTTGTAGAATCATAGATAAATCATGAAAATCCATGTTATATGATGAGTATTTCTCTTGCTCTTGTTGATTTCCCTAAACATGTGATTTGATGTGTTCTTATGATTGTTGTGATTACATGATTTGTTGTGGCTGTGGTTAAATGATTAGATGTGTTTATGACCTTGAAATCCTTGTGGTTATGAACTTGGAATTCTTTTTATACATGTGTATATGAGCATGTAGTGAGATGGGTGTGTTGGAAGAAGGAGTGGGTGTTTGTTGGAAATGGATTGACAGAGGAATAAATGGCGTTATGTGAAGTGAAAATGTGAAAATGTTTATGGACCAATCGATTGGTCCCTGCAACCATTCAATTGCACAACCCTTTTGTTTTGCAGAAAATGTTACTTTTACAGGACCAATCGATTGACAGTGTATCACAATCGATTGCATAAACTTTATGTTTATGAACAATGGAAAATTTTAGTGAGCCAATCGAATGACACTTAGGATCAATCGATTGATCTTCAGCAAACTTTGAAAAACAGAAATGTGAGAGGAACCAATCGATTGACTTATGTTAAAAACTTCAAAATCCATTTCTTAAGTGTTTCTAAATGCATTCTTCCAACCATTTATCATTTGTGATGCTATGCTTATGTTGAATACATGCTAATGGTGAAAATTACATGATGAATATAGTAAGTTAACCTAGGATTGGTATTAGGTCATGAGTGAGGTTTATAACTTAGATAACATTGGATGACGGTATTCACTCGTACGACGCTTATGTGGAGGTCGTGGGTGAATTGTTGCCATGATTGAGAATGAGATGCATTGTATGGAACATGCCATGTTATTACTTGTGTATTGTGGTGAATGAAGTCACCTATGATTGACGGATTTTGTTTGGTTCATGGAACTGATGATTTGTGGAACCGATCATGTATCAGAATGTGTTTTTTTTGTGATGGTGCACATCTCTATTTGATATGCTTAGATGAGTAAGCATTGGGATGTGAGACCGATGATTCGAGCCTCAATTAGGTTTGAGTCCCAACCACGACGGACATGGGGGAAAGGTGGACACCTAAGTGGGTTAGAGGCCCATACGGTGAAAGATACCCTAAGTGGGTTAGAGGCCCATACGGTGAAAGATACCCTAAGTGGGTTAGAGGCCCATACGGTGAAAGATACCCTAAGTGGGTTAGAGGCCCATACGGGTGACAGTCGCTTGAACTGGGGATTAAGCCTCATAGAGGACCTGATATCCACCGCGAAAGTTGAATCATATGGGCATGCATGAACCGGGTCTGACTTAGACGTAAGTCCATTCGGGAATTGATGTTTCGTGATCTGAATAATGATCGTGGTTGAGTTGTGAGAACTCAGATGCATGTTGCCATACATTGGAAGTTATTTTCCCTATCGCTTAAGTCTTTGTTCCCTTGTTGACTTGAGTTGAATATTGATTAGAAAACCTTGTAGATCCGAGTGGACCCATAAGATAGGGAACCCACTGAGATTATCATCTCACCACATGTTGTTGATTATTTTTCAGGTGGTTCTGAGCAGGTGAAGGGTAAGGGAAAGATATAGTGACATCTTGCTTACCTGATGACTGGATGGCTTTTCTACTGTGTAGATATATTTAGGATCATTGTTTAATGATCTAGCTCCTAGTAGTTTTATTTTGGGAACTTTTATGTACATATTGTGCCATGTTATGTTTCTTTTGGGCATGTATATATATATGTACACTGTGCTGCTAGGCGCTTATGTATTTTAGTACCAATTTTATAATATGTATTCTAGACATATATTATATGTGGTTGTTACAGTTGGTATCAGAGCAGGTCGTATCCTCGAACTAGCCATGAAATACTATAAGTATTTCTTTCTGCCTCATATGTGGGTTATCATCATTGTCCTTGGTGTTATATTCATAGTATTGAGCCTGATCAACTTACTCTAATTTGTATGACATTCAGGATCATGGCTGACAGACATAGAGATCGTGGTAGACCCAGAACCCAGAATTCAGACTCTAAACCGCCAAGTGGTAGTGAAGGTTTTCAATGGCCTCAGTTTATGAAACAGATGCAACAACAACAGAACCAATTCATGCAACAGATGATGCAACAGTGGAATGGTGGTTTGCGTCCTCAAGGGGTTCCACAAGAAGCCACAGGTGGTAGTTTCCGAGATTTCTTCCGCATGAATCCTCCTGAATTCCATGGTGGGTTGAATCCTGTGAAGGCTCATGAGTGGATAACCAGCATGGAAAGGATTTTTCAGATAGTGCATTGTAGTGAAGAGAATAAGGTTGTATTTGCTACTCACATGATGAAGGGTCCAACTGTGAGATGGTGGGAGAGTGCTTCGACTCTTATGACCAATCAAGGAGTACCCAGCGATTGAGAGCATTTTAAGACTATTTTCCTGGATAAGTATTTTCCTAGTTCTTTGAGGACTCATAAAGAGTTTCAGTTTCAACATCTTAGGCAGGGTACTATGACAGTAGCTACGTATGCTGAGAAGTTCGAAGACATGGTTGCTTATTCTAGACAGTTTCTTTTTGGTCTAAGGGGTGAAATTTCTCATAGTGTTTCTCAAAGGGAACTCACTTCTTATGCTGAATTGTTAAGGCAATGTTATGTGGCTGAGAACAGTTTGAAGAAAGTTCAAGAAGAAAGGGATCAGTACAGGAGTGGACAGAGAGACCAAGGGAGGCCACATAGCCAGTTTAGGCCTAGATCTCAGGATTTTAAAGGAAAACAGGTGCAACATGCAAGACCTAACCAACCTCCTCAATGTCAAGTGTGTAAGAAGTCTCATTTTGGAAGATGTGCTGGAAGTGGAGTTAGGTGTTTTACTTGTCAGAGGGAGGGACACATGTCTACGGATTATCCTCAGAATAAGAAGAAAGGGATTATCCTCAGCATAAGTGTTTTACTTGCCACGTATGCTGAGAAGTTCGAAGACATGGTTGCTTATTCTAGACAGTTTCTTTTTGGTCTAAGGGGTGAAATTTCTCATAGTGTTTCTCAAAGGGAACTCACTTCTTATGCTGAATTGTTAAGGCAATGTTATGTGGCTGAGAACAGTTTGAAGAAAGTTCAAGAAGAAAGGGATCAGTACAGGAGTGGACAGAGAGACCAAGGGAGGCCACATAGCCAGTTTAGGCCTAGATCTCAGGATTTTAAAGGAAAACAGGTGCAACATGCAAGACCTAACCAACCTCCTGAATGTCAAGTGTGTAAGAAGTCTCATTTTGGAAGATGTGCTGGAAGTGGAGTTAGGTGTTTTACTTGTCAGAGGGAGGGACACATGTCTACGGATTATCCTCAGAATAAGAGTCAGATGCAGGGGAGGAGCATCGGCCGAGTTTATACTTTGGATGCAAGGAAAGCTAAAAGCAACAATGCCTTAATTGCTGGTACGTGTCTTGTCAATGATCATCCTTGTTTTGTATTGTTTGATTGTAGGGCGACACACTCTTTTGTATCAATTCAGTGCATGAAATGTCTTGGTTTGTAAGCAATTCCCTTGTCTTCTCCTTTGGTGGTTACTACCGCCATGGATGATGTGGTTGAGACACCGTTGATTTGTGAAAATTGTTCGCTCTTGGTGAATGGTAGAATTTTCCAGATTGATCTTATTTGTTTACCACTTAAGAAGGTTGATGTGGTTTTGGGGATGGATTGGCTCTTCGTCAATTGGTGTTTATTGGATGTGAAGAGAAGTTGATTATCATTCCATCTAGTAAAGCTACTCCAAAGGATGTATTAACTACTATCTTGGAAGGTACGATTGGCATGGTTAATTTCTTATTTGAGAAGGAAAAGTCAGTTCTCTTGGTACTTACCAAGGAATCTAACTATAATCTAAGTGTTACACAAATTCCTGTCGTTTGTGAATTTCCTGAAGTTTTCCCTGAGGATGTCACTTCTCTTCCTCCTGAAAGGGAAGTGGAATTCTCTATTGATCTAATACCTAGGAAGGATCCAATCTCCATTTCTCCATATTGCATGGCGCCACTCAAGTTGAGAGAGTTGAAGAATCAATTGGAAGAGTTGTTAACCAAGCATTTCAACCGACCTAGTGTCTCACCATGAGGAACTCCAGTGTTATTAGTAAAGAAGAAGGATGGTAGTATGCGGTTGTGTATTGATTATCGCCAGTTGAATAAAGTTACGATTAAGAACAAGTACCTTTTGCCAAGGATAGACGATTTGTTAGATCAGTTGAAAGGAGCCTGTGTGTTCTCGATTATTAATTTATGATCAAGCTATCATCAAATAAGATTTAAGAGTTCGGATGTACCAAAGACCGCATTTAGATCCCGATTTGGCCATTATGAGTTCCTTTAAATGTCATTTGGTGTGATGAGTCTCCATGCTGTTTTCATGGACTATATGAATCGGATATTCCAACCTTACTTGGACCAGTTCGTGGTGATCTTTATTGATGAGATTCTTATTTATTCTCATACTCCCCAAGAGCACGGAGAACACTTAAGGATTGTTCTGTCAGTACTGCAAGAGAAGAAACTTTTTGCCAAGTTAAGTAAGTGTTAATTTTGGATGAACGAAGTGAAGTTCCTTGGTCATGTAATATTGCAAGGAGGGGCATCAGTGGATCCATCTAAAGTTGAAGTAGTTATTAATTGGGAAAGACCGAAGAATGCTTCCGAAGTCAGAAGTTTTTTGGGCTTGGCAGGCTACTATCGGGGGTTTATAAAGGGGTTTCGCAAATAGCATTACCAATGACTAGACTTACCCGAAAGGAAATTTCTTTCAAATGGGATTCAAAGTGTGAGAAGAGTTTTATGAGTTTGAAGGAAAAGCTAACGACTGCTCCTGTTTTAGTCATCCCCGATCCT
This sequence comes from Lathyrus oleraceus, assembly GCF_024323335.1. NCBI lineage: Eukaryota > Viridiplantae > Streptophyta > Magnoliopsida > Fabales > Fabaceae > Lathyrus > Lathyrus oleraceus. Next base: position 223,242,485 of record NC_066582.1, read on the forward strand.
AGTAAGCCTTATGAAGTGTTTTGTGATACCTCTAAGAGAGGATTAGGAGGCGTGTTAATGCAAAGTGGTCAGGTTGTAGCCTATGCCTCTATTCAGTTGAAGCCTCATGAGGAGAACTATCCGACTCATGATCTAGAATTAGTTGTTGTTGTTTTTGCATTGAAGGTGTGGCGACATTACTTGTATGGAGTGCATTTAGAGATGTTTAGTGATCACAAGAGTTTGAAATACTTATTTGACCAGAAAGAGTTAAACATGAGACAGAGGAGATGGATGAAGTATTTGAAGGACTTTGATTTTGAGTTTAAGTATCACCCGGGGAAAGCGAATAAGGTTGTGGATGCCTTAAGTCGGAAAGAGATACATAAAGCTGAGTTGATGATGTTAGGATATGCATTGATGGAAAAGTTTCGAGATCTTATTCTTCAGTTTAGTTGGACGCAGGATGGTGTGATAATGGGAAACTTGAATGTTATTTCTAACCTAAGGGAAGAGATCCGACAAGGAAAAATGATAGATGAAAAGTAGCAAGAGATGTCGATTCAACCCGGTTTCGCTCAGTCACCGGATGGAGTTATTCTGTTTAATCAAAGGATTTATGTTCTGAATGATGCCTAGCTGAAAAGAAAAGTTTTGGAGGAAGCTCACAAAGGGGCGTTTACTATACATCCAGGTTCATCGAAGATGTATCAAGACTTGAAGAATGACTATTGGTGGCCTGGAATGAAAAGGGATATTGCAGAGTATGTGTTAGAATGCATTGTATGCCAGCAGGTAAAGATCGAGCACTAGAAAAAAGGTGGTTTATTGCGACCTTTAGAGATTCCAGTTTAGAAATGGGATAGTATTTCAATGGATTTTGCAGTAGGGTTACCTCGAACCCAAGGTGGTTATGATTCAATTTGGGTGATTGTGGATCGGTTGACTAAGTCTGCACACTTCTTAGCCGTGAAGACTACTTACAAGGCCAGTCATCTTGCACGGTTGTTCATTTAAGAAATTGTTAGGTTGGATGGTGTTTCAACTAGTATTGTGTCCGATAGAGACCCAAAGTTTACTTCAAGATTTTGGAAGGCATTCCAACAAGCTATGGGATCAAGATTTTGTTTGATTACTTCTAATCGTCCTCAAACGGATGGTCAGACTGAACGGACGATACAGACACTGGAAGATATGTTAAGAGATTGTGTACTTGAAAGTGGAGGGAATTGGAAGGAGCTTTTACCACTGATTGAGTTCGCATATAACAATAGCTATCATGCTAGTATTGGGATGGCTCTTTATGAAGCCTTGTATGGACGGAAATACATAACACCTCTATGTTGGACGGAAGTTGGTGAAGAAAGGATCTTAGGACTGGAGATTATTCAAGAGACTACCGAAAAGATCAGGATGGTCCGTGATAAGATGAAGAAAGCACAAGATCGCCAAAAGAGTTATGCAGATGAAAGAAGAAGACCATTGGAATTTGATGAAGGTGATCATGTATTTTTGAAAGTGACTCCGAGGTTGAGACTTAAAGGACCATTTAAGTCATGGAAGCTAAGTTCGAGATACATAGGGCCATACCAGATTATAGGGAGGATTGGATAAGTAGCCTATAGATTAGCTTTACCACCTTCTCTATCAAAAATGCATGATGTTTTTCACGTATCTCAACTCCGAAAGTTCATTCCATATTCTCTTCGGCCTATTCTTCTAGATTCAATAGAAGTAGAAGAAGATCTGACTTTCGAACCTCTACCAAGTCGCATTGCAGGACGAGAAGTTAATTTATTAAGGAATAAAGAGATTCCTCTTGTTAAGGTTCAGTGGGATGAATCGCATCCGGGCGATGCTACCTGGGAACTGGACGAGAAACTTACCCTCATCTCTTCCAGGTAATATTTAAATTCGAGGACAAATTTTTATTTAAGGGGGGCGGATGTAATGCCCCGTATTTCCTTAAATACCTAAATTCCTATTAATTGAGATCAATTGAGTTCCTATGTGCTCTAAAAATAGTCAATTGGGATAAATAGAGTAAATAATGAGTTCAGGTTGACTTAATTAATATTAATTGAGACCGACCTTTTATTAATTGGGACATTTTGGTAACGCTAATAATGGGTCAATAGCTCTTGTAAAACAAATATGGTGGGTAGTTCCACTTAAGATATTTGTTTCCACCACTTTCTATCCACACAAAAGCTCCATGGCTTGTGGTCTACATGTTTGTATCTCATATTACCTAACACATGCCATTTTTTCTCTATGTATTAGAAAGAATAGAAAGAAAAAGGAAATCTCAAGTGAAGGAGAGAAAACAAGGCTAGTGAAGAAGAAGAAGAAGAAGAAGAAAGCTTGGAACCAACACCACCATCTTCATCCTCATCTCATCTTCAACAACTTCTCCTCTTCTATTTCTTGAGGTGGGTTCTAGTTAGAAACCCTAGATTTCTAGAAGATTAGGGTTGTAGAATCATAGATAAATCATGAAAATTCGTGCTATATGATGATTACTTCTCTTGCTCTTGTTGATTTCCATGAACATGTGCTTTGATGTGTTCTTATGATTGTTGTGATTACATGATTTATTGTGGTTGTGGTTAAATGATTGGATGTGTTTATGACCTTGAAATCCTCGTGGTTATGAACTTGGAATTCTTGTTATACATGTGTATATGAGCATGTAATGAGATGGGTGTGTTGGAAGAAGGAGTGGGTGTTTGTTGGAAATGGATTGACAGAGGAATAAATGGTGTTTTATGAAGTGAAAATGTGAAAATGTGTGTGGACCAATCGATTGGTCCCTGCAACCAATCGATTGCACAACCCTTTTGTTTTGCAGAAAATGTGATTTTTACAGGACCAATCGATTGACAGTGTATTATAATTGATTAAACAAACTTTCTGTTTATGAACCGTGGAAAATTTTAGTGAGCCAATCGATTGACACTCAGGATCAATCGATTGATCCTCAGCAAACTTTGAAAAACAGAAATATGAGAGGAACCAATCGATTGGGACTCCCTAACCAATCGATTGACTTATGTTAAAAACTTCAAAATCCATTTCTTAAGTGTTTCTAAATGTATTCTTCCAACCATTAATCATTTGTGATGCTATGTTTATGTTTAATACATGCTAATGGTGAAAATTACATGATGAATATAGTAAGTTAACCTAGGATTGGTTTTAGGTCATGAGTGAGGTTTATAACTTAGATAACATTGGATGGCGGTATTCATTCGTACGACGCTTATGTGGAGGTCGTGGGTGAATTGTTTCCATGATTGAGAATGTGACGTATTGTGTGGTGTAGCGGTAAATTCATGATCATCGAGCTATGGATAAGCAAGACATCAAATAACAAGAGTCGCCACCACGCTTTTATTGTTTCCAAAGGAAAAGGGAAAAAGTACGAACAAAACCCAAAAGTAAGAAGTTTTCAAATCAAAACTAATAAAATGTCAGAGATTACAGGTAAGGGGGTTGGTTACACAAAGGGAAGGTGTTAGCACCCAAAGTGTCCTAGGTACTCCTAGGGAGCCCTTTTTGTGTGCATATGTATTTGGTACAAAATGATGTTTACAAACAAATAGAATGGGGGGATGAGAAAAGAATTCATTAATTATATTTTTATGTTTGGAAAGACCTTCGGTCTTGTGCCTACGTACCAACATAAAAATGAGGTATCAAAACCTCGTAGTTCGTGATACAAATTTCAAAGTGGGTGTATTGCTTTTAACAAAATTATATTTGAAAGGCACAAAGGCCTAAAAATGGTTTGAATGAGTTAGTTCATTTTGGATTTTTGAAAGTTTAAGTCAAGTATAATTAAGTCTATTTTACAAGTTTGATTTAGAAAAGGAGTTTGAAAATGCAATGGCATAAGGCCAAAGTTTCTATCTTTTTTTTTTTGCAAAAGTAGTCAAAGTTTAGAACAAAATAAGTTCAATCAAAGAAGGTTTTGAAAAAAAAGGAGGGAGATATTTTGAAATTAAAGAATGGGGAGAAGATGAAGAGACTAATCCTATGTACAAAATTAAAAGTTTAGAGTTGAAAAGATCTGACCAAGTGGGTAGCAATCCAATAGACAAAAATGTCAATAGAAACCCAGAATTCCCTTGGACTTTTAGAATCAAGCAACACACAAATGCACAATTATACTATCTTGAAGAGCAAGGCATCAAATAAAGATGGCCACATCCAAGCTTATCCATTCCATGATCTTCTTTAAGATAGCCCATGTAACAAATGAATTTCACAAGTCACAGGTTTAAAATAACAGCTTCACAATGATCATGTTGCAGTTGAACTCAGAGAGATCTTGAATGATGTATCAGACGGAGTTTCAAATTGCAAGCACTTGGTTTCTTAATAAGTTGGCATTGGGCAAGTCCTTTAGCATATGAATGTTGCCTAAATTCTAAGTCCACTTGTCCAAGATCAAGCCAACAGGCCACACAAAAGTTTTTTTTATGTTTTTTTGTTATTATTATGTACATTAATGGTCAAAGACCACACAAACAAACAAAGTATATCACACAATATGGTCCAAGTGGACAAAGTGAAAATTGCATTAACATAAACAATTAGAATGATATAAACAATGGCAAATGTATAAAAGTTAGAATTAAATGACATTAAAGTAAAGGGCTTGGAATTAAAAGTTAGTAGTTAATAGGTTAGAAGTTAGTATTGTTTTTGCTTTTCATTTAAGATATTCTTTGGAGAACACTCAACCCACTTATCACAAGCATGGATCCTTGAACCAAGACATCTTCCAAAGGAAGGAAAAAAGGCCAAGTTTCCACACAATACCATGAAAGAGGGGAGACTTACAATCTCACTAACTAGAATGTTATGCCTTTTATGTCATAAATTTAGCGTTATGTTAAGCAATCGTAATTGGACTTATGTAGAAGTCACAACTATTTGAGGTCGGGCAATAGAATTTTGGTGTTAATGCATGTTAGATACATAGTATTATGAACTATGCTCATGAAACATACCACACACAAAAAGAATATGCAAAAGGTGTGGCCTAATCTCATCCATACTCATGTTAATTTTTCAATCAACTAGCTTTAGGACTTTGAGATATCATAGGCCAAATGGGATGAATGCATAAAGAAAGGGAATAAGATGAAGAGGGGGGGGGGGGGGGGGGGGGGGAATAGATGAAATCTCAAATTGATCAAAGAAGGACTTTTACCAAATTAATATCATTCATTCATTTTGGGAGATGGAATATATATTCCATCAATCCCCTAAATCCAATGATATTAATTTGACAAAGTCAAATCAACCTTGACCAAGGCCCAACAACAAGAGTCAAACACCAACAAATCATCACAATTGGTTAACAAAATTATTTGGCATTTATTCCAATTAAAAAACTAAAATAATACATTTAAATGCAATATGGTTTGTCAAATTCCTAAAACCTCATCAAAACACCAAATAAATGGCCATGAGATTTATCATAGGTCAAACAAGGTCAAAGGACCTTGGAGAAAAAATTTCAGAATTTTAAAAGACTTAAAAGTATTTTTAAATAATTAAAAACAAATGAAAAATCAATTAAATCATGAAAAATATTAATAATGATCCAAAAAATAATTTTAATTCAGAATATGAAAGAGGAAAATATTTGAAAATATTTGGTGAAACTCTCATATTTTTTAGATTAATATTAAAATTAATATGAATTAATGAAAATCAAAGGAATAAAAATTAAAATCAGAAAATCCAAAAAACGTGGACCACTTGATCTTCCTCATTAATTGAGGTGGCAAATCAAGTGGTGAGAAACGCGCGTTCCATGGTACACGCTAGTCAGTGCGCCACACACTTGGTCATCACAAGCAACGTTCCTGATTAAAACATTTTGAATCAATCTGATTGCTCAGGACCGTGCCATATCATTGCCGGAGCAAAGCGTCGGTCGTCTTCTCAGGCGACCTTGGCCGGACTGGTCCATTCATCACCACATCATAAATGAAAAAGAAGGACATGATATGAAAGGAAAAATGGTGTAGATCACGAATATCAGCTCAATTTTAACTAACTCCTCACATATAGAAAGATATGAGGATTTGAATTTTGAGGTATGTCAACTGAGTTGCTTCAATTTGACCTCTAAGCAACTCAATCTTCTTGCCTACATTGGTAGGACTTCAGACAATCAAATAATCAAGAGAATTGAGCAAGATTGATAGAGAATCAAAGAGATGAAATTTTCTGGAAAATACCTTCAATGTAGGTCTGGATTAAACTTCTCTTGCCTTGGCTTGTGCTTGATCTCACTCAGAATGCTTGCAAAAGTAGAATGAAATGCACAAAAGGTCTTGGATCCCTGGAGTTTTGAATCTCAAAACAGTGAGATTCAAACTTAATTTCAAGATGAAATTCTCAGGATTATCCTCTCAAATGGAAGGGTTAGGGGTTTAGGATCAAAGCTGGCGTGAATGTGTGTTCAATTCTAATTCTAGAGGTCTCTATTTATAGATGCAGCTCATGATATTTGCACCTTCCAAATCACTTTCCAAAATTGGCAATTGACGATGCATGGATGCATGGGCATGTACATGCCTATGAGATCATTGCTTTAGGTCCACAAACGAGTGTGAGAGAGTCTGAAATCAACTTGGATTGCAAGGCAAGTGTGTGTGAAGATTTGAAGTTTGATCTTTGCCAAATGATGATACCATGCACAACCCTAGCAATTCTTGTCCAAAATGGATGAACTTGGACTTCTTGGAAAGGTTAGATCAAGAGGAACAACTTTCATGTTCAACACTTTTCCATTTGAAGCTTTTATCATGATGAATTTTGAGGTGGAAGTTTTGAAATTTCAACATGTTGAAATTTTTTCCAAGTGTCAAGCCATATATCTCAATATTCCACCTTGCTTAACTTTTTATGTGAGCTTTAAATGAGAAAAATGTCTTCATTAAAGTTGTATATCTTTCAAAGACCTTCAAAATGGTCACCATTTTCATGTCATTTAGATTTGAAATGATAGAGTTATACATTTTTGAAGTTTGGAAAAATCACTTGTTCAATGGTATAGGTCAAAAGTGACCTATAATGTAGCCTCATATCACATGCTCATAAAAGTTGAATTAGCTCTCACTCAAAACATCAAAGTGTAAGTATATATATTTAATTGGATTGTGCAACTTAGAAATATTTCATCTCATAAAAATTGAGCAAGTTATGGCCTTGGGAAGTTGACTTTCAAATTAGGGTTTAGACAAAATGACCTATAATGTTTCAATGTAGAAAATGGTTTTCCAAGAAAAACTAGCTATAGGTCTCAACAAAGTTGCTTGCTATGTCATTTAGAGTAAGTTTTCTCTTGGAATCATTTTCATGTGGTAAAAATTGTAGGAGATAGGGTCTAGGGAGACCTAGTTTTGATCAGATGACCTTCAATTCTCTTGACTTTATAGGCTCATGGTAGATCATATATGCATAAGATGATGAATTTTTAAGCGTCCCTTTAGAAATTTAATCAATTGGTGAGATAGCTTGTTGGAGAAGTTACTCAAGATACCCAGTCAAACTAGGGTTTTTCCAAGGCAAATCACCCTCAAACTCTTGAAGAAAACTTGATCAATATAATATGTAGAAATCATTGGAACTCATATGTGATGCTCATAACCATTCTTGTATCAATTCATGGTTGTGCTCTTTGTCATGAGGGTCTCAAACCCTAGATATGAACTTGATAGATCAATGGAGATCATGCCCTACCTACAAAAGAGTTAGGCAAATGTAAAGACATATTTTTTTGTATTTGGTTAGTAAAATGATAAAATACAAGTATGATACAATCACAAAGTGCTTGGTGATCTCTCCCAAAACAAACCCAATGAAAGAGGGGTAAGGAGGACGCCAAGGTATGATCCCAATGCTAATGCTTATGATGAAATTGCATGAGGGATCTTAGGGTCAAAATTAGGGTCTTACAGCTACCCCTATTTAAAGACATTCTAAATGAGGAGGCGAAGGTTAAAATCTTCATGTCGACTCAGTAGAATGAGCTTAAATAACAACATATAGAAACAAATTTTGGTCCCTAAGAGACCTCATGATGTATATGATATGAATGCAAAAGTAAATTCTTTGTGGGGAAATATGGCCACAAAGGAAACGAACTCAGAGAGACCGAAAGTCCGTAGGAGTATAATACATTCTATAAGGAAAACTCACTGGGGAGACAGAGACTCTAGGGGATAAAGGGTTATGCGCAGGCCAGGCTACGACTTAAAACTGCTGGGGGACTCGAGGAATTCCATACAAACATGGAAAAGACTCAGTCGGGGAACTAACAACATCTGCAGGGGATACGAGTAAGTCAGGATAAAACTGAAATACTTGAATCATGCAGGGAAAAGTGATTTCACTAAGGAAATGCGCACTCAACTCAACTGGGGAGAAATGAACTTCAACACAAGAGGAGCAGAAATCAACCATCTACTACCTGTTACTGGGTAAGGAGATAATAAAAATCTGACAGAGAGGACATTCGTCACTGGTTAGGATGAACATATTAAGGATGACTCGCTGAGAAACGCCAGGAGGGAGTATTCATTACCGGTTACTGGGTAAGAATAGCCTTGTTGGGGAAAACTGCAGAAAATAGGATTTACAACTACCAGTTACTGGGCATAAGACCAAGGGTGAGAATATCCATCATCGGTTAGGATGAACGTATCAAGGATACACTCAACAGGGAAGAAAATCCGTCATCGGTTAGGATGAACATATCAAGGATAGACTTGCCTGGGATTGTCAAGGAGGATACCCGTCATCGGTTAAGATGAACATATCAAGGATAAACCAACTGAACAAAAAGTGGGAATTACATCTATCGAATGTTGGATAGAATACCGTCAAAGAGAAAATCTGTCACCGGTTAAGATGAACATATCAAGGATAGACTCTGAGAGGGGAGAAAATAGGGATTACATCCATCAGTTACTGGATAGAATACCAAGAGAGAGAATCTGTCACTGGTTAAAGTGAACATATCAAGGATAGACTCTACAGGGGGAACAAAAGAAGGATTTACAGCTACCGATTACTGGGTAGAAGACCGCAAAGAGAAGGAAACCCATCATCGGTTAGGATGAACATATCAAGGATTAACTCTCTGGGAAACAAGAATAGGGATTACAACTACCTTTTTACTGGGTAGAATACCAAAAAGAGAATATCCGTCATCGGCTAGGATTAACATAGCAAGGATAGGCTCAAGAAGGGGAGAGAAAGATATCCGTCACCGGTTAGGGTGAACATATCAAGGATATACTTCCTAGGGAATCATATCCACTAGGGACTCTACTGCTGGGAAAACTGGGATATTTTTGTCGGGTATTGGGCAAGAAGTAACAAACTGCAAACTAAGAAGAATATTACCAGTTACTGGGCAATAGACTCTTAGAGGATTCAAAGTATCTATCTAGGTAGAAGCTAGAAAGAAACTGTCAATCAAGACTCAACCCAATGAGGACATAACTCAAGGGGAGTGGTTCCATCCAGATAAACAACTGGGGAGGAAACTGAAGTAATAATCATCCACGAGGAAACAACTCAGTGGGGAAGAGGAGAAAGGTTAAAGTCTTTCTGCCTAAGGGGTTGGCGCTCTACAATTGAGGGAGGACAGATACTGAAATTTGTATGGGGATAAAGTACCTCCATACAGGGAATGAGAATCTCAAACCAATAAATTAGTCAGATATGCGAATATGCAAATATGAAATTATATGAATGTATATGTATATGATGATTATGCTGACAAGGACGATCACAAAGGATACAAAGGTTTCACAAAGAAATTGAATCATCGGTACAATCCTTGGTCAACCCACAAAATATGGAGACAACTGTCGGAGAACAGAGAGATCAACAATCCAAAAAGGCTCAACCCTAACTGGGGAAGGAGGAGATCTGCTGAGCAAAGAGAAATATCACCAAACCTGTGGGGAATTTTAGGTCAACACCATAAAAATGGGAGACAACCCTGCAGGGAAAACAAGCTGCTTAGGAACCAGGAGGAAACTATGACTGGGGAGCAAGTTGACTGGCGATTGGCGGGGAAACCAATGCGATCTACTAGGGAGATCAACCACTTTTGCTGATGGAAACCAAACTTCACTAGGGAAGGCAGAAACTCTGTCGAGGGAGACAAGTCACAGGATACCTGAATCAACCAACTCAGCTAAGAAAAAGGAACGAAGCTCTACTGGGGAATCAAAAATTCCGCCGAGGAACTGAATCAACACAATCGTCTAGGGACACCCGAAGGGTTAACTGCTTGGGGAACCTCTGATGTTTCGAACTCAAGGATTCGTTATCCATCGAAATGCTGTTGACATTTTTTTCAATTGCTTTGGAAAATTCTTGCTTTTATATGTTTTTTAAGAAAAAGAGATTTTGATTAAAAAATTTAAATTTTCAAAAAATGATCATAATAAAATTTAAACTATTGACTGACATAAATAAGAGTAGAAACAATTGGATAAAAGCTCAACTTTATTTGATAGAATGGTAGTCTGTAAATGACAAGACCCCATAGATTTTTACAAAGCTGAAAATGGTAATTTACATGGAAAAGGGTTACATTGAATACAAATGATCCTTAATCCTTCTACCAACTCTTGATATTTGTTGTGCTCTCGACCGCTGTCGGGATGATGAATTGATGTCAACCCTTGTGCTCAATCAAGTTTTCACAACACTAAAGATCAGCAGAATGCAGTTACTTGCCATAATCCCTAATTTTTGCATAAGTTGCCCCAGGGTGGGGTACTCAACTTATCGGGAAACTCTTTCTGTTTTATGTCTCTAATTTTTTCCTGGATCGCCCTTTCGGGTTTTTAATCCATCGAGACGCTCATTCTTGCCTAAGCCGCTCTTTCGGGTTTTCAACTTAGCGAGTTGTTCTTTTCTTTTTTTTGGCGAAGTATTTCTTGACTGCATCTGCATTCACAGGACGAGTGAACTCTTCACCATCCATAGTTGTAAGTATCAAAGCACCGCCTAAAAAGGCTCTCTTAACAACATATGGGCCTTCATAATTAGGATTCCATTTCCCTCTAGAATCCGGTTTGAAAGATAAAATCTTCTTGAGCACAAGGTTACCTTCTCTAAACACACGAGGTCTGACCTTCTTATCAAAAGCTTTCTTCATCCTCTGCTGATATAACTGACCATGACACATGGCAGTTAATCTTTTCTCTTCAATCAAATTCAACTGTTCAAACCTGGTCTGACACCATTCAACTTCAGTCAACTTGGCTTCCATGAGCACACACAATGAAGGAATCTCAACCTCTACGAGGAGTACTGCTTCCATACCATACACAAGAGAGAAAGGGGTTGCCCCTATTGAAGTGCAGATGGATGTACGATATCCATGTAAAGAAAATGAGAGCATCTCATGCCAATCCTTGTATATGACAACCATCTTCTGAATAATCTTCTTGATATTCTTGTTTGCAGCTTCAACAACCCCATTCATCTTGGGTCTGTAGGGAGAAGAATTATGATGTGCAATCTTGAAGTCTTTGCAAAGAGCTTCCACCATATTGTTATTCAAGTTCGATCCATTATCGGTAATGATCTTGCTTGGCACACCATAACGACATATAATTTGATTCTTGATAAACCTTACAACAACTTGCTTGGTTACATTCGCATACGATGCCGCTTCGGCCCACTTTGTGATATAGTCAATTGCCACCAAAATGAAACGATGTCCATTAGAAGCTTTGGTTCAATCATCCCAATCATATCAATTCCCCACATGGAGAAGGGCCATGGGGAAGAGATAACTGTAGGTGTTTAATTGGCTGCATTATATGGTAAAACACTAGCTGGATTCTAATGTCTTGACTGATGTTATGACATGGTGTGTATGTGTGATTGCACTGTAGGTTAGAATATCTAACTGTACTCTGATGTCTTGACTGATGTCATGACACACTTGAGTAGTTACTGCAGGATTAGCTAATACAGGATTTATTGAATGTCAAACTGGATGTTGTGACATTCATCCCTGTCAGCAGATACTAAGGAATAGAACAGCTGGTGTTCTGTTAGAACTTAGTATTTATTTCCAGTCTGGTTATCAAGGAAATACCAGACCTGGCATAAGGCCTACTGACTGAATGTCAAACTGGATGTTATGACATTCATCATTGTCAGCATATACTGAACAATAGACAAAGTGGTGTTCTGTTATACTTCAGCATGTTTCTTAGTCTGTTCTTCAAGAGGATAACAAAACAGACTTAAGGCCAAATGTGTAAATGTCAAATTGGATACTTTGACATTTATTTATGTAAGCTGTTACTGTAGTATGGTCATTTTGGTCATATACAAGTCAGCAAAATTGTACAGTCTGTTTTCTGGAAAAACAGACTTAGCATATGATCCTTGATGTCAAGCTGAATGTCGTGACATTCATTCCTGACAGCATATGCTATATTGTAGGTTGTTCAGTTTTCTGTTTCAGCTTTTTCTCAGGCTATTCTTCAGGGATTCAACAGCTGAGAGAAAATCCAGGAAATCAACAACCAAGCTACATTTAATGAACCTAACAAATAGCCTATTTGTTAGTAACCTAGATGTGGAATTTAGGGGAACTCGCGTGACCTTAAATTCAGGAGAATACAAGTGCAAAGGCCCAAGTACTGCAATATAAAAGGAAGTCGTTCCTTCATTCAGAACTGGGGATTTTGAGGCGTGAAGATTTAGTGTGTCCATCATACTTCACTGATGTATTTTTGTGAGTCTTGTATTAGACATATCTTGTAAGCCAAGCCATTATCACGTAGATGATTGCTTTGGCATAGGGTGTTCATTGAGTTATAAGTGTTGTGTCGCTCAAAGCTTTTAAGCGTGAGTGCTGTGTATCTTGATTAAAGCTGTTAAGCACAATCAAGAGTTGTTTGAAGTGTGACTTCAAAATTGTCTTTAATATTGATTAAAGGTAGTAATCACTGAGGTGATTGAGGGGGAGTGAGTAGGAACTCTGATCTTAGAGTAAGATTGAAATTTCATTGGGTAGGGATTAAGTGAAGAGTTGTAAACGGGTGAGTTTAGCTTTGAATTAATACTACTGATAGTGGATTTCCTCCCTGGCTTGGTAGCCCCCAGATGTAGGTCATGTTGGACTGAACTGGGTAAACAATTACTTGTGTTATTTACTGCACTTACTTTTAAGTTCTGCATAATTCTTGTCTGTGCAAAATTGGATGTCATAACAACCCGTGTGACATCCAAAGTCTGATAACTAGAATTTCAATTGGCATCAGAGCAGGCACCCTGCCTGTTAATATCTGGGTGAGATCTAGGGAAGTTACTTTCTAGTACCATGGACAAGGATATAGGACACTCAAATAGACCACCTATGTTGGATGGCTCTAACTATGATGACTGGAAGCCTCGTATGATAGCCTTCTTAAGGTCTCTAGATAGCAAAGTCTGGAGAGCTGTCAACAAAGGATGGGAACATCCAACAAAGACAGGTGAATATGGAGTCAGTGTGCAGATTCCTGAAGAAGAGTGGGACAAGGAGCAAGAGGCATTAGCTCTTGGAAATTCCAAGGCCTTGAATGCATTGTTCAATGGAATCAGTAAGAACATCTTCAGGCTAGTGCACCACTGTGAGCTAGCTAAGGAAGTTTGGGATACCCTCAAGGTAACTCATGAAGGTACTTCCAAGGTGAAGATGTCCAAACTTCAGATGCTGACCACCAAGTTTGAAAATATGAGGATGAAAGAGGATGAGACTATTCATGACTTTCACATGAATATTCTTGAAATTGCAAACACCTCTGGTGGACTAGGTGAGAAAATGGCTGAAGAGAAACTTGTAAGAAAGATTCTCAGGTCCTTGCCTAATAGATTTGCTATGAAGGTCACAGCTATAGAAGAGGCTCAAGACATCTGCAAGATGAAGGTAGATGAGCTCATTGGTTCCCTCCAAACCTTTGAAATGGGCTTAGGTGAGGATACTGACAGGAAGAACAAGAGCATAGCGTTTGTGTCAAATACTGAAGAGAAATCAGAAGAAGGAAACTGTGGAGGAAATGAAAGCATCTCAGAAGCCATAGCCATGCTTGGAAGACAGTTCATCAAGTTCATAAAGAAGGTTGATCAACAGGGTAGACCCAATGTCAAGAACATCCCGTCTGACATAAGGAAAAGATCAACTCCTGAAGAAAAGTTCAACTAAGGCAAGGGAATCCAGTGTCATGGATGTGAAGGATATGGTCATATTAAAGCAGAATGCCCTACCTTCCTCAAGATGCAAAGGAAAGGGCTGACTGCCACCTGGTCAGAAGAAGACACTGAGAGTGAATCTGAAGGAGAGTCTGCTAAACATGTCACAGCTCTGACCAGTGTTTGTGCCTCAGAGGATAAATCAAGCGGAGATGAGCTTACCTTGGATGAACTTGCTGCCTCATATAAAGAACTATGTGTTAAAAGTGCAGAAGTATGCATCCAAGGAGAGAAGCAGAAGAAACTCATCAAAGAGCTGGAAGCTGAGAAACAGAAGCAGCTGAAAATCATAGAGGGTCTAAATTGTGAGATTTCCTTGCTGACTTCTAAGCTAGACCAAATGACCAAATCCATCAAGATGTTGAATAAAGGAACTGACACCTTGGAAGAGATTCTAAAGGTATGACAGATGTCAGGATCCATGTCTGGTTTAGGCTTCGCTAAGAATTCTTCGTCTGAACTCAAAAAGTCTAAGGCTGGAGTTCAGAAATTCAAGCGGAAGTCACATCCGATGTCTCAACATCAGGGAACCAGAATGAGTAAACATCAGAAGAAGAAATTTCAAAGATGGAGATGTCATTACTGTGGGAGATTCGGTCACATAAAACCCTTTTGCTACAGGCTGCATGGTTATCCAAACCAGATTTCTCAGGGAAGACCTAAGAAGAAGGGGTCCAAGCACAACGCCCCCATTAAGAAACAAAAATGGGCTGCGAATCAGACACCTCATGTCAAACCAAAGCAGCAGACATCTGAGCTTAATCTCTCCCATGAGAATCAACAATGTGTTGCTAAACTAGCTCACACTTCTCCCAGGGCACCTACCAGACACGACTGGTACTTTGATAGTGGCTGCTCAAGGCATATGACTGGGATGAGCAACCTATTGGGGAATCCACAACCCTCTACCATCAGATGTGTGAAGTTTGGTGATGGAGCTAAAGGAGAAGTACAGGGTGTTGGTGAACTGGATTATCCTGAAGCTCCAATACTGAGCAATGTACTGTTGGTAAAAGGACTGACTGCAAATCTCATAAGCATAAGTTAGCTATGTGACCAAGGATTCAAGGTGGAATTCACTAAGGGAGGATGTGTAGTGTTGAATGGGTGCAATCAGGAAGTGATGAGAGGAGACAGATCCAAAGATAACTGCTATCTATGGAAATCTAAAGACTCAGGCCACTTTCCCAAGTGCTCCTTAGCCAAGGGAGATCAGGAAGGGAAGCTGGGACATGGAAGACTTGATCAACTTCATGTAAAAGGAATGAAGAAGAGAATTTCCAAGGGAACTATGAGAGGAGTCCCATATCTGTCTTTAGATAAAAAGACAGACTGTGGAAAATGTCGGATTGAAGGTTATGAGCCAGTGGCACCTATTGGTCATGATATGACAGCAAGGGAGAAACAGATGGGTGTACTATTGTCATCTGCAGAAACCAAATACCTAGCCTCTGGTAGCTGGTGGTCAACCCCAGTATGGAGGAACCTGATGTAGACTGAGTACAATGTCACCCAGAATGTCATGACATTGTACGTTAATCAGTTTGAAAATAGTAAGGGCAAAGAGGGAATGTATACGTCTGATAAGTTATAGCAACTAATGAAGTTAGTTAGCTACTGTTTAGTAAGTCAAATTATTAAACAACAAATAGTGTGCTCTGAGTGGTCAAAAACTAATAGACCTTACTCTTGCAACAAGCGTTTCACATTCCGTCGCTTCAACTCTCATTCGGGCAAACCTTCTTCCAAAGAAATGGTTCGACTAACCTCTGAGATATTCAGCATGGCTCACCAATCCGATTCCACCTCCTACACTACTATGTCCGATTCCCCTAGCACGGAGTCCTGCAACCCTAACCGGGAGGAGATTGGTGTTGACGCTGCAACATCTTCTCATGCAAGAAGACCGAAAGAAACGGTCTCTAGAATCTCCTCAGCTATCGCTCTGGACAAACCATCCAAGGAAGGATCGAGGTATATGCATAATGCCATTGCTTCTATTGTCACTAAGATTCTGTCTGGTGATCAGAATGTTCCTGGGGTTTCCGTTCCCTTGAACACTATCATACCCGATGAGGTTGCATGTCGAGAAACCGCAGTCGTGGTAAGAGAGAATGTGTCTGGAATACCTGAAGAGGGCCCTAAGAACGATAAACCTGTAAACAAGGTGAGAGGTGAGAAGGTCAGTGTCACTCAAGGTGTTGATGACAACCCTAGAACTGAAACAGTTAACCTGGAAGAGTTCTCTGATAATGAACTTTTGGCTTCAGTTATCCCTAGCATAGCCAAGAGGGTTAGGACTGGGAGGGAGAAAAAGACTGTGGTGCAGAGGTCCCCAACCAAGGAGGTCGATGAGACAACCTCTCCCAAGCAAGCAGTGACAGAGAGTGCACGCAAAAGAAAAGGGCATGGACCTGCAAAATCTTGGAGCAAAGAGGTGCCCAAGAAAATGAAGACCAAGGCTGCTGTGGTGGAGTCTGACTCGGATGTTCCTTGTGATGTCACAACATCCCTGTCCAAGAAGAAGCCTACCTCTAGCAAGTTGGCTGCTAGTGTTCCAGAGGTACCCATTGACAATGTGTCCTTCCACTTTGCCTCTAGTGTGAACAGGTGGAAGTATGTCTACCACAAGAGACTGGCCTTGGAGAGGGAATTGGCTCAGAATGCCTTGGAGTGCAAGGAGATTGTGGACCTCATTAAAGAGGCAGGGCTAATGAGAATTGTGAATCAGCTTCCAAAGTGCTATGAGACCTTGGTGAAGGAGTTCATTGTTAATCTGTCTGAGGAGTGTGCAGATGGGAAGTCTAGAGAATTTAGAAAAGTCTATGTGCGTGGCAAGTGTGTGACTTTTTCCCCCTCAGTAATTAATCTGTATTTGGGAAGAGCAGATGAAGTGCACCCAGAGCTTGGAGTGACTGACAACAGAATCTGTCAAGTCATCACTGCAAATCAAGTTTGGAAGTGGCCTCTTAAAGGGAAGCTGGTGGCCAGCCAACTCAGTGTGAAATATGCCATGTTACACAAAGTTGGAGCTGCAAACTAGGTCCCTACGAATCACAAGTCAACTGTGTCTGTGATGTTAGGAAAGTTCATCTATGCAGTTGGTACCAAGGCAAAGGTGGACTATGGTACCTACATCTTTGAGCAGACCATGAAACATGCTGGAAGTTTCAGTGTGAAGGGACCTATAGCCTTTCCATCTCTCATTTGTGGCATTGTGTTGAACCAATTCCCAAACATCTTGACAGACAATGACTTTGTGCAAAGAAGAGAGAGTCCACTGGCCTTCAGTTACAAACTATTCCTGGGTAAGCATGTTCCTTACATTGTCATGACACCTGGAGAAACATCCAATGTTGGCAACCATCCAGAAAAAGTTGTTGTCATTGCTGTGCTCAGGGAGACTTGCAAAGAGCTGGAGGCTAGGAAGCACGCATTGGAAAAGCTGATCTCTCAACTGGAGGCGTCTGCTGAGGATACTGATGGAGCAGCTAGGCAAAGTTCTGAGGATGAGAAGGAGACCAGGTCTGATGAGGAGGTTGATGATGAGGCTGAGGAATAAATTTTTTATTCTGTCATTTGTGTGTAATTCTGTCTATTACTTATGGATCTGTAATTTAAAGTGTTGCTTTGGCAACATTTTTGACAAAAAGGGGGAGTAACAGGTGATACCCCAGACAACAGATTGGTCTGTTAAAACAGACTTTCATGACAGATTCAAAGATTCCCTCCCCTGCAGTTGATGTATGTTGAAGTTTTTTCTGTACCTCTGTATGTGTGCTGTGGATGTGTGCTGCAATTAGAAGTTTTTATTTAACTTCTGTATGTGTGCTGTTATGTGAAGTTTTTTTTAACTTCCATGTGTGTAAGTGTGCTGCCACTCTGAGTGTATTAGCTAGATCTATTTCCTGCTAGATGTGTGATTCCGCTGCTATGAACTCTATTATGGGGATCAAAAGTGTTTTAGCCAAAAATTTGCCAAAGGGGGAGTTTGTAGGTGTTTAATTGGCTGCATTATATGGTAAAACACTAGCTGGATTCTAATGTCTTGACTGATGTCATGACATGGTGTGTATGTGTGACTGCACTGTAGGTTAGAATATCTAACTATACTCTGATGTCTTGACTGATGTCATGACACACTTGAGTAGTTACTGCAGGATTAGCTAATACAGGATTTATTGAATGTCAAACTGGATGTTGTGACATTCATCCCTGTCAGCAGATACTAAGGAATAGAACAGCTGGTGTTCTGTTAGAACTTAGTATTTATTTCCAGTCTGGTTATCAAGGAAATACCAGACCTGGCATAAGGCCTACTGACTGAATGTCAAACTGGATGTTATGACATTCATCATTGACAGCATATACTGAACAATAGACAGAGTGGTGTTCTGCTATACTTCAACATGTTTCTTAGTCTGTTCTTCAAGAGGATAACAGAACTGACTTAAGGCCAAATGTGTAAATGTCAAATTGGATACTTTGACATTTATTTATGTAAGTTGTTACTGTAGTATGGTCATTTTGGTCATATACAAGTCAGCAAAATTGTACAGTCTGTTTTCTGGAAAAACAGACTTAGCATATGATCCTTGATGTCAAGCTGAATGTCGTGACATTCATTCCTGACAGCATATGCTATATTGTAGGTTGTTCAGTTTTCTGTTTCAGCTTTTTCTCAGGCTATTCTTCAGGGATTCAACAGCTGAGAGAAAATCCAGGAAATCAACAATCAAGCTACATTTAATGAACCTAACAAATAGCCTATTTGTTAGTAACCTAGATGTGGAATTTAGGGGAACTCGCGTGACCTTAAATTCAGGAGAATACAAGTGCAAAGGCCCAAGTACTGCAATATAAAAGGAAGTCGTTCCTTCATTCAGAACTGGGGATTTTAAGGCGTGAAGATTTAGTGTGTCCATCATACTTCACTGCTGTATTTTTGTGAGTCTTGTATTAGACATATCTTGTAAGCCAAGCCATTATCACGTAGATGATTGCTTTGGCATAGGGTGTTCATTGAGTTGTAAGTGTTGTGTCGCTCAAAGCTTTTAAGCGTGAGTGTTGTGTATCTTGATTAAAGTTGTTAAGCATAATCAAGAGTTGTTTGAAGTGTGACTTCAAAATTGTCTTTAATATTGATTAAAGGTAGTAATCACTGAGGTGATTGAGGGGGAGTGAGTAGGAACTCTGATCTTAGAGTAAGATTGAAATTGCATTGGGTAGGGATTAAGTGAAGAGTTGTAAACGGGTGAGTTTAGCTTTGAATTAATACTACTGATAGTGGATTTCCTCCCTGGCTTGGTAGCCCCCAGATGTAGGTCATGTTGGACTGGACTGGGTAAACAATTACTTGTGTTATTTACTGCACTTACTTTTAAGTTCTGCATAATTCTTGTCTGTGCAGAATTGGATGTCATAACAACCCGTGTGACATCCAAAGTCTGATAACTAGAATTTCAATAACATTCAATAGTGTCGGAGGAACATGAATCTTATCAGCATAAATTTGACACTTGTGGCACTTCTTCACAAATTTGCAACAGTCAGATTCCATTGTCAGCCAATAGTAACCTGCTCGCAACATCTTCTTCACCATAGCATGTCCATTGGAATGAGTACTAAATGAACCTTCATGCACTCCAGTCATCAACAAGTCTGCTTCGTGTCTATCCACGCATCTGAGCAAAACTATGTCGAAGTTTCTCTTGTATAGTATATCACCATTCAAGTAGAAATTACCAGCTAATCTTCTCAAAGTCTTCTTATCTTTCAAAGATGCCCCAGACGGGTAAATCTGACTTTGGAGGAAACATTTGATGTCATAATACCACAACTTCTCGTCTTTGATCTCTCCCACAGCAAACACATGAGTTGACCTATCAAGACGTATCATAGTCAAATTGGGAACTTCATTCCAATACTTCACTACAATCATTGATGCCAACGTTGCAAGAGCATATGCCATCCGGTTCTCATCTCGAGGGATATGGTGAAACTCAACCTTTGTAAAGAAAGTTGAAATCCTCCTCGCATAATCTCTATATGGTATTAAAACAGGTTGATTTGTCTCCCATTCACCTTTGATCCGATTCACAACCAAAGCCGAATCACCCAAGACATCCAAATACTTGATTCTAAGATTCATGGCCTCTTCAAGCCCCATAATGCAAGCTTCATATTCTGCCTATTGTTTGTACACTTGAAAGTCAATCTAGCTGTAAATGGTATATGCGTGCCTTGAGGAGTAATGATCACTGCCCTAATGCCATTTCCATAATGATTAACAGCTCCATCAAATACCATGCCCCAACGGGAACTAGGTTCTGGCCCTTCTTCAAGCAATGGTTCATCACAATCTTTCATTTTCAAGTACAAAATCTCTTCATCAGGAAAGTCATACTACACTGACTGATAATCTTCAATTGGTTGGTGAGCTAAATGGTCAGCCAAAATACTACCTTTGATTGCTTTCTGAGATCGGTATTCGATATCATACTCTGATAACAACATCTGCCAACGGGCAATCCTCCTAGTTAAAGTAGGCTTCTCAAATATGTACTTGATTGGATCCATTTTGGATATCAACCAAGTGGTGTGATTCAACATATATTGGCGCAGACGCTTAGCAGCCCAAGCCAATGCGCAACAAGTTTTCTCAAGCATAGAATACCGAGTCTCATAGTCGGTGAACTTCTTACTGAGGTAGTAGATTGCAAATTCTTTCTTTCCAGTCTCATCTTGCTGACCAAGAACACAACCCATACTATCTTCGAGCACAGTTAAATACATGATTAACATTCTTCCTTTAATAGGTGGAGACAAAATTGGAGGCTCAAGCAGATATTCCTTGATACTGTCAAAAGCTTTTTGGCAATCTTCGGTCCAATCACAAGACTGATCTTTCCAAAGAAGCTTGAATATAGGCGCACATGTGGCAGTCATGTGGGAAATGAATATGGAAATATAATTCAAGGTGCCGAGAAAACCTCTGACTTGCTTCTCAGTTTTGGGCGCAGGAATCTCTTGTATTGCTTTGACCTTGGCAGGATCAACTTCAATACCCTTCTCGCTAACAATAAAGCCCAACAACTTACCAGAACGAACACCAAAAGTACACTTATTGGGATTCAAGCGGAATTTTTATTTCCTCAAACGCTGGAATAGCTTCAACAAATGCTCAACATGTTCCACTTCATCAATAGATTTAGCAATCATGTCATCGACATATACTTCAATCTCTTTATGCATCATATCATGAAAAAGTGTAGTCATTGCTCTTTAGTATGTTGCACCAGCATTCTTTAAACCGAAAGGCATCACTCTATAACAGAATGTTCCCTAAGGTGTAATGAATGTGGTCTTCTCCATATCTTCGGGTGCCATCTTGATCTGATTATATTCGTAAAATCCATCCATAAATGAAAAGACTTTGAATTTAGTTGTATTGTCTACCAACATATCAATGTGTGGTAAAGGGAAATCATCTTTCGGACTAACTTTATTCAAATCTCTATAGTCAACACACATGCATACTTTTCCATCTTTCTTCGACACTGGCACAATATTGGCCACCCATTGCGGATACTCAGCAGTTACAAGGAAACCGGCATCAATCTGCTTCTGCACTTCCTCTTTGATCTTCACAGCCATATTAGGATGCGTTCTTCTCAACTTCTGCTTGATTGGCGGGCATTCTAGCTTTAATGACAATCTATGCTCCACAATCTCAGAATCCAACCCAAGCATGTCTTGATAGGACCAAGCAAACACATTTGAATACTCTCGAAGAAGATCAATCAACCCTTGCTTGACTTCTGGACACAGTCGAGACCCAATCTTGATTTCCTTCACATCATCCTCAGAACCCAAATTGACTAACTCGACTTGCTCTTCGAACGGCTGAATGGTCTTTTCATCTTGCTCAAGAAGACGAGATAATTCATCACTCACTTCTACATCACTTTCCTCCTCGGCCTCAAATACGGGGAATTCAAAATTTGGAGAAGGAGAAGGATCATTGTATTCAATGGGGTTAGGAATCAACCTACATAATGATTTGATATTTTGATTTTAGAGAAGTGAATTTGTGACCAAATATTATGTAGACAGACAATTATATTGTTTATTTATGTTTTTTGTGATTACCATTTTCAGAATATAGCAAAAAATAAAAATAAACATCATAGATGTGGATGAATATAATTAATTTTGTTGATGATCAATTTGAAAATGCCCAAACAATGTTCACTTCTCCCTTAGGCATAGGAGAAGGATTTTAAAAACATATAAAAGAAATTACTTAGATCGATGCAAAATAACACGAATATCAACAGCAGTCCAATTGTTGCAAGCCTTTCCATGCGTCATAAAATTAGTGCAGTCTTCCTCTTCGTCATCCTCTAGCACAACAGCTAAGTGTTGTTCATTGCCATGAACGAACCCTCCGCTACGGAAGCTAAGTTGCATATCTTCAGTCCTTGCAATGATGAACCTTTCTGGAACCCCAAACCGGTTCTGCCTTTGTTATCGGAGACCTCTACCATGCGCCCCGACTGATCAACATTGCCTTCTACCACAATCTTTTGAGCATCTTTCAACGAGGACATAGGTGTCCCAACCCTCTTCTCAGCAGCAATAGATAAGGCTTGGAACGGAGTTCCAACCTCATCCTCAACTTTCACATAAGAGAAAGATGACAAATGGCTAACCAACAACGCCTTCTCTCCACCAACAATCATTAACTTTCCATTCTTCACAAATTTGAGCTTTTGGTGCAAGTGGAAGTAACAGCTCCTGCCTCATGGATCCATGGTCTTCCCAATAAGCAACTGTAGGCCGAGTGGATATCCATTACTTGAAAAGTAATTTGAAAATCACTCGGACCTATCTTAACTGGAAGGTCCATTTCACCAATAACCGTTTTGCGCGAATCATCAAAGGCTTTGAAAGTTACACCGTTATACCTCATGGGTGCTCCTTGGTAAGATAACTTTGACAAACTTGACTTTGGAAGCACATTTAGTGATGAACCGGTGTCAACAATCACATTTGACAAAGCATCCTCTTTGCAATTCATCGAGATGTGCAAAGCCAAATTATGATTCCTTCCCTCCTCAGGGAGTTCTTCATCACAGAAGCTAAGATTATTGCAAGAAGCGATTGTCGCATCGGCGAAAAACAACCGGCGGGCTAAAACAAAACAAACAGAGCCGCCACCGTGCGTTATTTATCCCAAAAGAGGGAAAGGAAACGCTCGAAGTAAACCTGGAAAAGACATGGTCTCGCGACCAAAGAGAGATGGGATCGGGAGTCGGTTATGCGAAGGGAAGGTATTAGCACCCCTACGCATCCGTCGTACTCGACAGGATCTACGCTCAGAAAGATAGAAGAAAGGTTGCTAAACGCTGCTCAAAAGAATGCACACACACACACCGAAAACAACACAGGTGGGAGAAGAGGGGAAAGGGCTCGCTAGGATATTGCATCCTATGCCTACGTATCTCATCTGGAATGAGAATCAGAGCTACCGTAGTTCGGCTCACGCACGCCGAAACAAAACACATGCAAACAGGCAAACATGGAAACCGAATGCCAATCGCTGGACTTACATCAGACTCCGAACCAAACAAACACACACTGGAAACCAACTGCCAATCGTTGGACTTACGTCGGACTCCAAGCACACAACAATAGGATATGGAATGCCAATCGCTGGTCTTACATCCATCTCCTAACACACAAGAAGGATAACCAACAACAAGTTAATAGGGAGTCGGGAACTCGAGCCTAATAACTGTCAAGCAAACACACACAAAAAGAAAAAAAGGTGCCCGGAGAGATCTCGCACGATCTCCTGCCTACGTACCTCATCTGGTATGAGGATCAGGGCAACGTAGTTCCCTTACGCAGGGGAGAAACTTCTTCCTAACCAGAGACTGGGAAATGACAAACTAAAAGGGAGACTGACTCGAGCCTAATAGTTATCATGTATTCCACAATGGTCCTAGGTTGAGTTTTCTATCTAACTTGCACAGGCAGCAAGCTATCCTAAACAACACAAGAAAAGCAAATCAAACATACACACAATTAACACACACTATATACAAACAAAGTGGGCTCACACAAGGTTAGGCTGTGAAACACAAGCCAACTGGAATCGGGGTGATGTTAGCTCTTAACCCTAACATTGAGAGTTAGGGTGAAGCAGATGAAATGGGAAGTGAGGGTAAGACCTCACAGCTCTTATCCCTGGCCTGGGAGAGCTTCAGACAAATGAAAGTGTGGGAGTTCAGAATGTAGGAACTCTTCTCCACATATGACTGACACAACAAAGATCTTGGGTTAATATGCACAATGCATCAACACAAGGTGTGAGCAAAGTGGATGACACACTGAATAGCAGGAGATGGATTACACATCTCTTTTATCTGCCAATTGCCTTATCAAAGGACTTTTCCTGCTTGGCATAAAGATAAACATTCACAAGCATTGCCTCTTAAGGAGGGCTTCAGACAGGTGCCTGCCCAAGTAACAGGACAGGTCTTCCAGACTACATGAAGTCAGTGAGTTATACCTCAAATGGTTAAGCAACCAAGCAACAGCAAAAACAAGTTCAAAAGAACTTAAGCAACTAATGTACCTGAAAACAATCTAACTCAATCAGTATACAACTCAAAAAGTCAAACAGACAATCCAACAGTCAACAGTCAAAAGGCACAGTCAAACAAGCAAGGCAATAATGTGCAAGGCACAAGCTCAACTCAAATGAGCTAAAAGCAACCTACAAAACAAGTCAAGGTTAGTCAACATCAACCAAATAATCCAACTTAAGCAATGTGAATCAATCCTCTCATGACCATATGCTTCTTATCCTGAAAACAAAGCTCAAACATAAGCACAAACCACTAGGACAAGGCCTAGGGTCAAAGAGGGAGAAATAATTCAAAACAGAACATGAAAATTGACATGAATCAAGATCAATCAATTAAGAACACAATCCAAAAGGTCTCATGTCAATAGCATCAACCAAATTCATTTCACAAAGCAGTCATGGCAAGGCATGCAAGTTGGAACCACATTGAGGCAACAGAATGAACAAATCCATATTAATTCAAAAATGGTTCAATTAATTCCAAGAAAAATCATGGCTAAACAGCACACATAACATGATCAACACACCAAAAATCAAGGCATTTAGACAAGTATAAGCATGGTAATCAAATTCCATAAGGCAAGGTAAGCACAAACAAGCTCAAATAGGACACAATTTGGTACATCAACTTAGCACAAGCATAAAACATAATTGGCAAATGATAAAGACCTAAAACCAAAGCCACAATAAACTTCAATGTGTCTAGAAACAATGTGCAAAATTTGAAATCCATATGATACACAACCAGCATTTCACAACTCATTGAAGTTCAATACTATTCAAAAGTGCACAAATGATCATCCAACAAGGAAAAATCTCAAACAAATCATAAATGAATCCAAAAATTCCACAAAACTTCATGAGCAATCCTAACATCCCGAAGAAGCATCATGCAAAAAATCACATCAATTGGCATTTATTTGGCATGGCAAAGAAAATCATCAAATTGAGAAAGCAAAGGTGTGACACACATTGTCACACCTACATCCAAAGAATCATAACTCAACAACCAGAAATGAGAAAAATACAAACTCAACACCACAATGACCAACAAGATGTCTAGTGCAAGCATACCAAATTTCAAAAGCATTGGATGAAAACTCATCATTTCACCAAGCATATGGCAAGGTAGGTCAAGAAAACACACACATACACAATCCCTAAGCCAAAACATTTTTCATGCATGCACAATTTCTGGAAAAATGCTCAAAAAATAGTAGACACAATGAGGAGAACAATGCAAAAATTCCCAGGTCATTTGGATCATTATTTATTGAGATATGAATTTTTTAAGTGAATGAAAAATAAAAAAATATGAAGAACAATGTATGAAAGCATGGAGAGAAATGAGCAAAAAATGCAATGCAATGCTGGAAAAGTCCCCAAGCTGGGAATCGAACCGTGCTAGATTTCAAATTGAGGCGCTTATAAGTGAAACGCGCCGTTTCACTTAAGTCCATGTGGCAAGGCAAAACAATTTGAACCAATCAGTATGCCACGCAGGAGACACGTGGTCCAGTACATGGCTGTTAACACAAAAACTCATGCAAAAACGCACTGAACAGATCAAATGACATTCTGGACAAGAAACCCTAACGCGTTCATCAATATTCATCGTGTTCTTGAGGCTCAAGAACAAATGTGTCCAGAAATGCAAAATACATATATCATTGGATTCCTCTTTCCACGCACATCACTAATCCACATCCAATTTAACCTAATTCCACATGTATCAAAAGATTCGAAGCCAAGAACATTCACATTTCAAACTTAGATCTAACCTATCTCACTCATTTCTTCATGAAAATCAATGATCTAAAGTTCAGTGTGATCAGCTTTAAAAGATCTACCACATGCATACATCAATTTCATGAATTATGAGAGTCGAATTCTGACCTTAATGAAGCTACAGAAGTGAAATTGCTCGAATTAGGTCTTGTAATGTAGAAACAGATGCTCCTCAAGGCTTAGGTGGATGAATGGATGAAGAACAATAGCTCAATCGTGCTGGATCTTGCTTGAATCTCCAACTGCCATGGATGAGTTTGAACTTCAACAGCTTCGAATATTGATGAAACTTGATGGATCTTGCTTCAATCTACCTCCACAATGCTTATGGATCATGAACCAATCGAGAACAAGGCAATGTATGTGAAAGAAATTGATGAAAAGTGAGAGAAAAAGTTTGAAGAGATTTTTCAGATCTGGAAATTATGAGGTGTTTTTCTCATTTTCTGTTATGATTTTCCTTATATATCATATGCTAATCAAGCTTGTTAATCATAATTAAGCAATGCAAATGGATTAGTGAAATTGAAGGTGTAATGCCAATTTGCAAATTCACCCCTTATGCATGCATGCCAATGGAACAGTGCACGATTCTGGTTTGAAAATCCTTTCAAATGTTGTTTTAGAGCCAAGGCAAGTGTTAAAATGTAAAAACAATGCACCATTTTCAAATTGGAAATTTCCCTCCAAAATTCAAATGAAAAGTCAAATATTTTTGTGATCAAAATTCATGGCTTATGATGCATGTTTTGGATAGTGCATGTCAAGAGAGAAATGTTGCAAAAAGAACCACTTCATTTGGCCTTATGGTTTGAAAGTTATGCATTCTTGAAGTTCAAATTCACTTGGCAATGATTGATCCATATCTTTTCAACCATACATGATAAATTCATGTTCTTGGACTTTTTGGAAAGGTGAGAGCAAGATCTTAAACTTTCATGTTGGACAAAATTTCATTTGAAGCTTGCTTGATGATGTAATCTTGAGGAGAAAACCTTTCCATTTTTGGCAATTTCAAATTACAGGTCACTTACTATTTTTGGAAACTTTTCATCTGACCTCAAATTCTTCAATGTTGATGTTTGAAATGTCAAATGAGACTTGTATGAACATGAATGAGGCCTCTCTAACCATCTCCCACCTTCAAATCCATGATTGAGTTGACAGTTGACTTTGGTTGACTTTCTATTGACTTGGCCATGCACAGATGACTTTGAGCCTCAATCTTCTGATGAAATGGCTCCAAAATGAAACCCTAGCTTACACAAGCTCATTAAAAGCATATGGTGATCCCCATATCCCCAAAGACCCCATCTCCTTGCAAAACCCTGATTGGCACAATTCAACTGATTAGGGTTGACCAGAGGTCAGAACCCTAATCCCAAGGAACATGATCAGGCACAATGAATCTCTTGGTGATGATAAGACCATGATGATGGTGATGTACCATTGCAACCAAGATAATTACCAATCTCCTTGAGGAACCAAGAAACCCTAATTGAAGCACAAACCCTCAAATGGCTAGTGATCAATTCATGAGACCCTCAAGCTTGAATCTTTTAACCTCTTTATCTCCTGAGCAAGACTTAGGAGGATGACTTGCTCAGTGTTTCCACATGATATGCAAAGATGCAATGACTAATGCCCTAAAAAATGAAATGCAATATGCTAAGCTAGTCCCAAGAGAGGAGGGCAAATTTTGAGGTGTTACAGCTGCCCCTATTCAATCCACTGTGAACCTGTCGATATGAACAACCTCGGCTTTCAGATGATCAGGGTGAAGAGTGATTGAATACCAAGAACAGGCGAACAATTTGCACTCTGATGGGAAAATAATTAACAATGCCTGTCAGAATCGGCAAAGAAGCAATCTCGAAAGAAACATCCGTCTGGTACGGAGAAAGTCGGCCTGAATACCGCATAGAAATATTGTCTGGATACCAAAATAAATGGTAACACAGGAATAACCATGGCCTGAACGCCGCTCATCAATCTGAACACTGAGCATCAGAATATGAGAGTATTGATGTTGGTCTGAATATCGGGAGACTGGCCTGAACACCGGAAAGATTGGCCTGAACGCTACTTCGGTCGGGATACCGGGAGATTGGCCTGAATGCCACTTCGGTCTGGATATCGGAGGATTGGCCTGAGTGCCACAAGCTGCATCGATCTGAACTTCGGAAGCTTCATCGATCTGAAAATCGGAACTTGGTCTGAACACCAAACAACTGGCCTGAACGCCACTTTGGTCTGAACACCACTTCGGTCTGGATACCGGAAACTTGGCCTGAATGCCACAAGTACTTCAACCTGATTGTTGGAAACTTCTT
Organism: Lathyrus oleraceus; assembly: GCF_024323335.1. NCBI lineage: Eukaryota > Viridiplantae > Streptophyta > Magnoliopsida > Fabales > Fabaceae > Lathyrus > Lathyrus oleraceus. Next base: position 223,271,549 of record NC_066582.1, read on the forward strand.
CGATCTGAAAATCGGAAGCTGGCCTGAATACCACAAGTTCTTCGACCTGAACGTCGGAAACTTCTTCGATCTGAAAATCGGAAACTGGTCTGAATACCACCTTGGTCTGAATACCGGAAACTGGTCTGAATACCACCTCGGTCTGAACACCGGAAAGCTGGCCGGACTGCCATCTCGGTCTGAACACCGGAAAAACTTCCATGCCTGTCAGCGTCGGCAAAAAGAAATAACGATAAATGAGTCGCCACACGTGACAACGACCCATGCTGGGGATAACAAGCCATGAATCGGCTATCTTCTATTCAACCCTAGCCAACGAACACTTTGCATTCAGCTGAGGATTATTCTTTCTCTTTTCTTTACTTTTTGGACCCCGAAACTTCCTGGATTATCATTCCATCTCCGCCCGACAAAAACTCTTCCTCCAATATCGTACTACTGGGGAATATCATTGATTTAAAATCACGATGCCAAACTCCTCGGAATAACACCTTCACCTTCTGGCGAAACCACCTTTCAAACAATAATCACGGCTTGAGACTAGCTTATGCTTGCAATGCTGATGCATGATATTTTTTAGCGTAATGCTCCATAATCATGGAAATGCTACGCGATTTATGCAATATGCTATGCTTATCTACATGATGAATGCATAAAAAGTATCCCCCTTGAGGGACTCTTCCGGGGAGCTCGAGGCACTCTACTAAGGAACTCGACAACACTCCGATCTCCACCCTGCTGGGGAATAGCACTGCTGCTGGGACATAGGCCACCCTCACCAGGGATAACCTCCTCCGCACCCGATCCGCTTGGGGACTTCGTTGGGGAAAGAACCACCAACGCACTCTGTGGGGAAACCAACAATCTCTGACTTGCTGGGGATATAACAATCCCGACTCTGCTAGGAAAAACCACCACCAACAGATACCTCCGCTGGGAAATAGCAACCTTCAGGCCTGGCTGCTGAGGAACACCGATCTCCAACCTGCTGGGGAGATAACCATCCCAACCCTGCTAGGGGAAGCACAAACCTTGAATCTGCTGAGGAGATAACAATCCCAACTCTGCTTGGGGAAACCAGGAAATTCTGGCACAGAACACCCGTCGACTCGTCGAACCATGGCATTCACCGTCTAAATCCACTGTCAGCTTTCCAATTTTGAGAACTCCCAGACTCGTCTGGACTTTTCTGATTCATCACCTCGTATCCTCGACTGCTCCGTACTCTACGGAGAGCGAACTCCTTAGATTCATACGAACTTTCCAATCTTCAGACTTTGAAGAGTCTTCTTGATTAATCCTCAAGGATCGTCGTACGTCTCGCCGTCTTTTCACCATTTCTCCATCCATTCGTCCCTGATCGGACTCCACGGGGATCTTTCGTCAAAAGCTTCCACATCACAACCTGTAAGTGAGTGAAAACATCTAACAGCACCTGCAAAAGAGATCGTTAGATAAAAACGTTCCCCAGGCGTGTCAAGATTTCAACACTTGGGTCACTCAACCTTCCGAATAAGATTTCAAGTTTTCAATCTTATAAGCATGCATTGGAAGGGACCTGTATGTCTTAAAATGCAAAGATTCATTATCAAAATAAACGGATGTTTTTGCAATCAAAGCGGTTATGAAAACAAAAACAAAAATTATTTGACTGAATATGCATTTTATTGATCAAAAGTGTGGCTCAAATTGAGCAATACAAAGGAAGCAATTCCTGAAAAGAGGTAATTGCGCACAAAAGGAAAAATCTATCCTAATGGCAATGTGAAACCGCGATCTCATCGAGTTCCAACTCAGTTACACCCCATATGTCCTCAGACTCTCCGTGCTTTCTACCTTCTGAACAAGACGTTTCCGATTGATCCCTACCGGGGACTATCCCTGTCATATCCAAAGCAAATGATCATGCCAGACGCGGCTGTTCGTTTCAATCCCTCTTTTTCCTGGACCGCCCTTTCGGGTTTTCAGTCCACCGGGATACCCTTTTTTGCCCAAGCCGCCTTTTCAGGTTTTCGACTTGCCGGGTGTACATTTCTTCCTTTTTATCCCTAATTTTTGCCCGAACCTTTTCCCTTCTTTTTTTTTTTTGGTTCGTCGGGATGCCCATTTTTGCCTGGACTATTTTATTCTTTTCGTCCAGCGGGTCTCTTTATACAAAGTATTTTTTAACTGCGTCCGCATTCACAGGGGATGGAAAATCTTCGCCATCCATGGTCGTTAGCAACAAGGCTCCGCCAGAGAAAACCTTCTTGACCACAAATGGACCTTCATAATTGGGTGTCCACTTGCCCCTTCGATCGTTTTGAGGAGGAAGGATCCTTTTCAGCACCAGATCTCCCACATGATACACACGAGGTCGCACCTTTCGGTCAAAAGCACGCTTCATCCTTTGCTGGTATAACTGCCCATGACAAATGGCCGCCAGCCTCTTTTCCTCAATCAGGCTCAACTCTTCATACCGAGTCCTTACCCATTCAGCCTCTTGCAACTTCACGTCCATCAGGACTCTCAAAGAGGGAATTTGAACCTCAACCGGTAGCACGACTTCCATTCCATATACCAACGAGAAAGGCATTGCCCCAGTGGATGTACGCACCGAAGTTCGATACCCATGCAATGCAAACGACAACATCTCATGCTAGTTTTTATAGGTCACAACCATCTTCTGCACAATCTTCTTAATATTCTTATTGGCTGCCTCGACCGCCCCATTCATCTTCGGACGATAAGGAGAAGAATTGTGATGCTCAATCTTGAATTCCCGGCACAGTTCGGCCATCATCTTGTTGTTCAAATTAGAACCATTATCAGTAATGATTCTTTCGGGAACCCCATATCTGCAAATGATGTCTCTCTTGAGAAATCTGGCAACGACCTGCTTTGTCACGTTCGTATAAGAGGCTGCTTCCACCCACTTGGTGAAGTAATCAATAGCCACTAATATGAACCGGTGCCCATTCGAAGCCGTAGGCTCAATCTTCCCAATCATATCGATGCCCCACATAGCAAACGGCCATGGAGACGACATTAAGCTCAACGGATTTGGAGGCACGTGCACTTTGTCAGCATAAATCTGGCATTTATGACACCTCCGCACAAAATTGCAACATTGGGCCTCCATTGTCATCCAATAATAACCTGCTCTCAGCAGCTTCTTCACCATTGCATTCCCACTGGCATGGGTACCGAACGACCCTTCGTGAACCTCTTTCATTAACTGGCTTGCTTCTTTATCATCAACACATCTGAGCAAGACCCAATCAAAATTCCGCTTGTACAAAACCTCATCCTTATTCAAGTAGAACACCATGGCCAACCTCCTCAGAGTCTTTCGATCCTTCTTGGATGCTCCCTCAGGATACTCTTGAGCTTCCAGATAGCGCTTGATATCGTAATACCACGGCTTCTCATCATCAGGCGCTGTGTCAACAACAAACACATAAGCCGGTCTATCCAGACGTCCCACCTCAACACTGGGGAACTGATTCCACCACTTTACCTTAATCAAGGCGGCCAGAGTAGCCAAGGCATCTGCCAAAGGATTCTCTTCTCTAGGCACGTGATACATCTTCACCTTGGTGAAAAACGTCAACAATCTCCTCGTATAGTCTCGGTATGGAACTAAATGAGATTGATGCGCATACCATTTTCCGTTAACCTGATTCACCACCAAAGCTGAATCTCCATATATAACAAGGTTCTTGATCCTCAAATCAATCGCCTCTTCAATCCCCAGGATACAAGCTTCGTATTCAGCCACGTTGTTGGTGCACTCAAATGTTAGCTGGGCAGCAAAAGGAATGTGGGATCCTTTCGGCGTAACCAAAACAGCACCAACTCCGCTACCATTCACGTTAACGGCCCCATCAAACATCAGAATCCATTCGGATTCAGGGTCAGGCCCCTCCTCCGGGATTGGTTCCTCACAATCTTTCGATTTGAGAAACATGATGTCCTCATCAGGGAATTCAAACTTCATCGGTTGATAATCCTCAATGGGTTGCTGGGCGAGGTAATCAGACAATACACTCCCCTTGATTGCTTTCTGAGAGGTATACTGGATATCATATTCTGTCAAAATCATTTGCCATCTCGCAACCCGTCCGGTCAATGCTGGCTTCTCAAAATGTACTTGATTGGATCCATCTTGGAAATCAATAAAGTGGTATGAACCAGCATATACTGCCTCAGTCGGCGAGCAGCCCAGACCAAAGCACAGCAAGTTTTCTCGAGCAGTGAATATCTTGTTTCACAGTCGGCAAACTTTTTGCTAAGGTAGTATATGGCATGCTCTTTTCGACCAGACTCGTCATGCTGCCCCAATACACACCCCATAGACCCCTCGAGAACCGTCAAGTACAGAATTAACGGTCTTCCCTCCACAGGAGGCATCAGAATCGGAGGCTCCTGCAAATACTCTTTTATTTTTTCAAATGCCGCTTGGCAATCATCATTCCACCTGACCGTTTGATCTTTTCTCAACAATTTGAATATTGGCTCGCACGTGGCTGTTAGATGAGATATGAACCGTGAAATGTAGTTCAATCTACCTAAGAAGCCACGAACCTCCTTCTCCGTTCTCGGTTCAGGCATTTCTCTTATTGCTTTTAATTTAGCAGGATCAACCTCAATTCCTTTCTCACTTACAATGAACCCCAGCAATTTACCGGACCGCACCCCAAAAGTGCACATATTCGGATTCAACCTCAGTCTGAACTATCTCAGCCGGTCGAACAACTTGGCCAGATCTACCAAATGCCCCTCTTCTGTCTGGAACTTTGCTATCATGTCATCAACATAGCATTCGATTTCATGATGAATCATATCATGAAACAAAGTCACCATGGCTCTCTGATAAGTAGCACCGGCGTTCTTGAGACCAAACGACATCACCTTATAACAAAAAGTGCCCCACGGTGTGATGAACGTTGTTTTCTCCATATCCTCTAGCGACATTTTGATTTGATTATAGCTAGAAAAGCCATCCATGAAGGAAAACACCGAGAATTGAGCTGTATTGTCCACTAACACATCAATGTGAGGTAATGGGAAATCATCCTTCGGGCTAGCTCTGTTCAGATCCTGGTAGTCCACACACATTCTCACCTTCCCATCCTTCTTCGGGACTGGCATAATGTTCGCGACCCAAGGCGGATAATTAGTGACAGCAAGGAAACCAGCATCCCACTGCTTCTGCACTTCCTCTTTGATTTTCATTGCCATCTCAGGTCGAGTTCTGCGCAGCTTCTGCTTCACTGGAGGACAATCTGCTCGCAACGGTAGCTTGTGCACAACGATATCGGTATCCAACCCTGGCATATCTTGATAAGACCAGGCAAAGATGTCGACATACTCTTTCGACAATGCTACCATTCTTCTCTTAACACTTCCCTCCAAAGCGGCCCCGATTTTCACTTCTTTTCTGACCTCGTCGGTACCCAGATTCACAACTTCAACCTACTCCTCATGCGGCTGAATCACCTTCTCCTCTTGTTTCAACAACCTGGCTAATTCCCCTGGCAGTTCGCAATCTTCTTCGCCTTCTTCTTCGGCATGATAGATCGGATTGTCGAAGTCATATGAGGGTGTAACAGGATTGTTATCAATGAGATCCGGCGAGAAATCGCATCTGCATGAATGTTGATTCATGCATTGCTTTAGAACCGGAGCGAGACAAATTGAAAAAGAAAATGAAAACATTGCCATTTATTTTGTTTTTTTTAAACTGCAAAAATAAATGAAAAACAGGGAACATCGCTTTTATCTGAAAAACATCCTTTTATTAATGATGCGAATTTGCAAAATGAAACATGAGGTGGCCCTTACAATGAACCATCACGTTCCGGGCAAAACGTATGGCTTTCACGCAAATAAAATTGAAAACAGAAATTATTACTCTTCCAGTAGAGTGACAGTGATAATCTTTTCAACCTTCCAGTTCTGGACTCCCATCCCTGGTGCGCACGGCTTTATCCACCGGTCAATCTCACAGTCACTGTCGACTTCTTCATCCACCATACAGATGTGATCTGGATCTAGCATTCCAGCACTGGTGAATGTGACTGACGGACGACGTCCTCTACCTCGTCCAGACGAGCCTCGGCCCGGCTGATAACCCACTCCAAATCGGTCTTTCTTGGCGGAGATGTCCATCATCTTCCCCCAACCAGGAGCTTCTCCATTCTTCACCACCTCAGCGGCCTGCTTATACGAAGAAATGGACGGTTTCTCCTCTTCTTTTGCAAAAAGAGCATTCTCCACCTTAACGGTTTCGAATGCTTGACTCGGGGTCTCCCATATCTCACCGTCAATTTCCACGTACTTGAACGATGAAAGGTGGCTGACGAAGATCTCCTCCTCTCCACAAACGGTGACGACCTGTCCATCCCAGATATATTTCAATTTCTGGTGCAAAGTCGAAGTCACTGCCCCAGCAGCATGAATCCATGGGCGACCCAACAGGCAACTGTATGCCGGCTGAATATCCATGACATAGAATACCGACTTGAACACCTCGGGCCCAATCTTCACCGGGAACTCCACTTCCCCGAACACAACCCGCTTTGAACCGTCGAAAGCCCTCACTACCAGGTCAGTGGGCGTCAGGATCAACCCTTCACAATTCAGCTTCGCCAAGGCTTTCTTTGGCAACACATTTAAAGAGGAGCCGGTATCAACCAACACATGCGAGAGCACGGCTCCTTTACATTCCATTGCAATGTGTAATGCCCGGTTATGATTCCTCCCATCCACAGTCAGATCTAAATCGGTGAAACCCAGCCCATGACTGGCATTAACATTTGACACCACCGTCTCCAACTGGTTGATTGTTATTTCCTGAGGAACATAGGCTCTCTTCATAATTTTCAACAAAGCCTCTTTATTCCCCTCGGAGCTTAGCAACAACGACAAAATTGAAATTTTGGATGGGGTCTGCTGCAGATGGTCAACAAGCTTGTACTCAAACTTCTTGATGATTCTAAGGAATTCTTCCGCTTCATCATCAAATTCTTTCTCCGACCCACCAGGCGCCGGTGTCACCACAGGAGTACCTTCATTGATTACTTGTTTCCCTCTTGCCCTGGCTAAAGCCTCGGCCTTTTCTTTCTTTTCTTTTTCCCCTTCTCCACCCCTCAAAGCATCAGGGGCAAATAACCTTCCACTACGAGTGAAACCACTAGGTCCGACATTATCCACCTTTGAAACGGTGGCTTCACTTGTAGTTTGATCCTCCACTTTCTCTCAATTACAATACACCTCCCCACCATAATGCCATGACACGGCATCATCTTTGTCATAAGGAATTGGCCCAGGTACTGTGATAGTAACTGGAGCCGCATCGGCCAGCGTTGACAAATCAATCGGGTCGAAGTAGATAGTTATGGTGGAGACATCCTCCTTCCCCGAGTCAACCTTCTCAAACTGGAGACTTCCCTCATCCATCAGCCTCTGGACAGCCTCCCTCAAACGTATACACCCATTCAAAACAACAGTGCACGCAGCACAACCAACATCACAGCCCGGGAAGACCCCACTCTTCAACAATTGCTTCTTGACCTCAGCCAACGGAGTCTTCAACTGGTCAACATTCAACAGCCCGATTCTGCCCTCATCAGAGATTGCATTCACCCCCATTTGACCATGCGCAGGCATGGGATTAGCATTCACGTTTGGGGACGGTGCAAAGTTGATAGCTTTAGAATCCACCAGGTCTTGAACCACATGTTTAAAAGCTTTGCAGTTTTCTACATTATGTCCCGGTGCACCCGAGTGAAATTCACGTTTTGCATTCTCATCAAAACTGGCTGGCCTCTGATCGGGTCTCAAAGGAGCCAAAGTTCTCAATTGTACCAACCCCAAGTCCTTCAGCTTCTTCAACAGGAATGAATAGGTCACAGGTGGCCTATCGAATTGACGATCATTCATTCGTCCTCGCACCTGATACCCAGCCCTCTGCGGTCTCTGCTGAAACGGCTGACGTTGTTGTTGCGGTTGTTGCTGTTGCTGTTGTGCAGGCTGATTATCAGCAGGGATGGTTACCGCAGCAGTGTGCTGGTAGTAACGATCCCTACTTTGTCCTCTTTGGGTATATACAGCACTGGTATCACCCTCTTTCTTCCTCTGACCGTTTCCAAAGGGCTTCTTCGAACCAGATGACGAAGCATTACCACCCTGGATTTTCCCCAACTTTAACCAACTCTCTATTCTTTCCCCGACCACCATAATATCAGCAAAGTTGGTAACCGGGCAACCAACCATCCTTTCAGCAAACGTCCCCTGAAGGGTACCCATGAACAGATCAGACATTTCCCTGTCCACCAATGGAGGTTGAACTCTGGAAGCCAACTCCCTCCACCTTTGAGCATACTCTTTAAACCCCTCGTTAGGCTTCTGAGCCATACCCTGCAGCTGGGTACGACTAGGAGCCATATCAGCGTTGAACTAGTACTGTTTAAAGAATGCATCGCCAAGATCCTGCCAGGTCTTGATGTCAGAAGACTTCAGCTTGGTGTACCATTCCAAGGATCCTCCGGACAGACTATCCTGGAAGAAGTACATCCACAGCTTCTTATCCATCGTGTAAGCAGAAATCTTACGGACGAAGGCCTGAAGGTGAGTTTCCGGGCAGGAACTCCCATTATACTTATCAAATGCGGGCGCCTTGAACTTCTGCGGGATCACAATCCCCTCAACCAGCCCCATATTTGACATATTCACAACCCCTGGAGTGGCATAACTTTCGAGGGCCCTGATCTTCTCTGCCAGCAACTGAATTTCTTTGTTTGGTGGCTGGACACCGTATTGACCAAACGGCTCATTATGCATGGAGAATTGATCTGCTTCTCTGTCTTCTTCCCTATCATCCTCAACCCCAAAGAAAGGAGGGAACAGACTATCCTTCATATTATTGCCCATCGGACCAGGTCCACCACCTGTGGCAGCACCAAAACCACCAGCATTATTATTCACTACACCCACAGTTGTCCTCTTTCCACCGTCCCTAGAACCACCAAGACCCTGGTTAGAGACGCCATCCAGATTGACACCACTATTGGCAGCTGAAGCCCGCTCGAGCTTCTCTACTTTATCAGCCAGTGCTTTCTGGCCCACAGCAAAACCTTGCATGATGTTAATCAACTCATTCATTTTATCCTTCAGCTCGAGAACATCTGTATTGGGTATATCCATCAGTCTAGGTGTGTTGCGTCTGGTGAAATATCTGTGTGGACGTGTTGAGTGCAAGGGTACGACTCTACGCGCACGAGCAATGATTCCTGAAACAATCAAGCACATTAGCAACGAATACCTGCAAAATAGAAGCAAGTTATTTATGATTATGCATGAATGCAATGTCTATCCATATGAGGAACACTCTGTCTTTCGATCCTGGTTTCATCGAGACAGATAATAATCCGGCAGCAATATTCTGATATTCATCAAATGATTCCCTCATACAGATCAGAGATATATGATTTAGCAAAGATACCACCCAACCATGTGTGTGTTGTGTGAGTGAAGCAAAGCAAATAAAGCTTGAGGATTAATCGCTGACTGAAAATAACCACTGCATATCAAAAGTGCACAATAAGTGCAATAGTCATACATCAAGTCTGATACAGATCAAATACAATTCTCCAGAATCAGAAAGGAAATACAAACAAGTCAATTCCGTCAACAGGCCTGACGGTAATCCAACACAAATAAGAAAGATCTACACTGAAGGAGGTCCCACAGACGGCTCTGCATCATCAACCATCTTGGTAAACTTCACTGCGAACCTAAGCTCAGTGTTCTCCTGCTATAATCTCCCTATCTCCTTTTGGTGAATCTTCATCTGTCTGAAGTAATGATCTCTCTCAGCAAGACAATGATCTCTCCCGGCGATGATCTTCGCTTTCTCGGCTTCCCATTCTGTGGCAATGACTTTGGCTCTTGCATCTCTCTGACTCTTCACAAGGACCTGTCTCCTCTTCTCATCTTCAATATCTCTCAAGGCTCTGGCTAGCTTCTCCTTAGTGATGTCATGCTCCTTTGTAGACGCCTCCAAAGCTTGGTTGATCTTGCGGTAATACGCGGTGTCTATCTCAAAGCGCTTCACCATAAGAGCATGTCTCTTATCCTGGTCTTCCATTCTCCCTTTGATCTCCTGATTAGCCATCTGAATTCGAGCAACACTCATCTCCAATTCAGTCTTCTCTGCATGCAGCTGATCTCTCTCCCTCTTCATCTCCAAGAACTCTTCCATACTAACGGAAGAACGGGATTCCTCAATCAACGGATACCAAAGATGACCCACAGGAAAAGGTAGACGAGTGAGCTCCACTCTCCTTCTGAGCCATTCATCAAACAGAGGGAAGGACCTATTATTAGCTCTACCAAAAGGAATCTTGCCTTTCCTTTGAATATTACGCCATGCCTCAGACACTATCTCCAATGCTGACCGGTTACTCTCAACAGGGAAGTAACAAGAGTCCTGAATCTCATACTCGAGAGGAGGAACCTCCATAGCAAATCCCCTTTGTCTCTTAAGAAGCGTCGGGTTATAACTGATACACCCTTGAACTCCTATAAGAGGCACATTAGCAAAACTCCCGCAGCTGCAAATGAAATCTCGTCCCGCCTCATCGATGTGAGTCCAAGTTATGTCCTTGGCTTGCAAATCCATCAACTTGGTCGCCCAACTGACAGTATGGTCAAGAAGAACAAAAGCACCCTTGGTAGGCAAATACCCCATGAACCATTTGCATAACAACTGAGCACAACACCTAATCAATCCCCCACGCCTCTTCTCGTTCCGATTATGGACCGAGTAATAAACATCCCCAACCAGGGTAGGAACAGGATTCCTCTGAACGAACAAGCGGATGGCATTAATATCCACAAAATTCTTCTGATTAGGGAACAAGATGATTCCATAGACGCTCACAGCAATCAAAGCACAAACAACCCTCCAATTGCCCAAAACAGCATACTCTTTGGCCTTAGCTTCCAAGAGGCTTAGATGAAAATCGGGCAACTTCCCCTTCTCCTTCAAACCCCCCTTGGTCACCTCCGGGCTCAAATAAAGAGCACGAGAGATCTCCCCAACATCAGGCTCCTCCTTAGTGGCAAAGAAAGGTACCTGGTTTCTGATCTGAATACCCAGGATGCCAGCATAGTCCTCCATCAAAGGCCCCAATAAATAATTCAGGAAGACGAAACACCTCAAGCCCGGGTCATAAAACTGGAGAAAAGTATGGATGGCGTCCCTATTATCATCTGTGAGCCTGAAAACCATCTTCAGAATACACCCATAAGTTTCACGGAACATCCCCACATGGTCAGGAGTGATCAATGCTATCATACCCTTTAACACACTGATCTCTGGATCCCAGAAACTGTATGCAACATCAGCTTTCAAGTCAGTCCTCATACCTGGAACAAGGATGTCTCTCAACCAGGATCTCAAGAATGTACCCTGCATATGGATAAACATGAGTTAGATGCGAATAAATGAAAAATGTTAATGATGCTGATGTATGAATGCAATGCACTTGTGCCATCCCCCCAAGTCATCTGAACATCAACTGCACTGAGTCACGGTCTCTGAACTGATCACAACCATCTGAGGTACTGAGTAACCCACAAATCCGACTTGGGAGTTCCGAAATAAATGGAACCGAAAGATACATCACCATCATCACCAGAGATTCTCTGAACAGATAACCGCAAGACCCTCTGAACCAGCCCAGGGAATCCTGAAATAAACGGACCCCCACTGATAAATACCACGGACCGAACTCCGGCGTCTCGGAAATAAATCCATAAATCCGACTTATAAATAGGACTCTGATCAACAGCTGAACCTAAACCCTATCCTAGAGAGCGCTAGGAGGGACTCTCTTAGGGAAGATGGACCAGCAAAAGGTCAACTTCTATGTCCCCAGCAGAGTCGCCAGCTGTCGCATCAGCCAAAAACAACCAGCGGGCTAAAACAAAACAAACAGAGCCGCCACCGTGCGTTATTTATCCCAAAAGAGGGAAAGGAAACGCTCGAAGTAAACCTGGAAAATACATGGTCTCGTGACCAAAGAGAGATGGGATCGGGAGTCGGTTATGCGAAGGGAAGGTATTAGCACCCCCTACGCATCCGTCGTACTCGACGGGATCCACGCTCAGAAAGATAGAAGAAAGGTTTCTAAACGCTGCTCAAAAGAATGCACACACACACTAGAAACAACATAGGTGGGAGAAGAGGGGAAAGGGCTCGCTAGGATATCGCATCCTATGCCTACGTATCTCATCTGGAATGAGAATCAGAGCTACCGTAGTTCGACTCACGCACGCCAAAACAAAACACACGCAAACAGGCAAATATGGAAACCGAATGCCAATCGCTGGACTTACATCAGACTCCGAACCAAACAAACACACATTGGAAACCAACTGCCAATCACTGGACTTACGTCAGACTCCAAGCACACAACAATATGATATGGAATGCCAATCGCTGGTCTTACATCCATCTCCTAACACACAAGAAGGATAACCAACAACAAGTTAATAGGGATTCGGGAACTCGAGCCTAATAACTGTCAAGCAAACACACACAAAAAGAAAAAAAGGTGCCCGGAGAGATCTCGCACGATCTCCTGCCTACGTACCTCATCTGGTATGAGGATCAGGGCAACGTAGTTCCCCTACGCAGGGGAGAAACTTCCTCCTAACCAGAGACTGGGAAATGACAAACTAAAAGGGAGACTGACTCGAGCCTAATAGTTATCATGTATTCCACAATGGTCCTAGGTTGAGTTTTCTATCTAACTTGCACAGGCAGCAAGCTATCCTAAACAGCACAAGCAAAGCAAAGCAAACATACACACAATTAGCACACACTATATACAAACAAAGTGGGCTCACACAAGGTTAGGCTGTGAAACACAAGCCAACTGGAATCGGGTGATGTTAGCTCTTAACCCTAACATTGAGAGTTAGGGTGAGGCAGATGAAATGGGAAGTGAGGGTAAGACCTCACAACTCTTATCCCTGGCCTGGGAGAGCTTCAGACAAATGAAAGTGTGGGAGTTCAGAATGTAGGAACTCTTCTCCACATATGACTGACACAACAAAGATCTTGGGTTAATATCCACAATGCATCAACACAAGGTGTGAGCAAAGTGGATGACACACTGAATAGCAGGAGATGGATTACACATCTCTTTTATCTGCCAATTGCCTTATCAAAGGACTTTTCCTGCTTGGCACAAAGATAAACATTCACAAGCATTGCCTCTTAAGGAGGGCTTCAGATAGGTGCCTGCCCAAGTAACAAGACAGGTCTTCCAGACTACATGAAGTCAGTGAGTTATACCTCAAATGGTTAAGAAACCAAGCAACAGCAAAAGCAAGTTCAAAAGAACTTAAGCAACTAATGTACCTGAAAACAATCTAACTCAATCAGTATACAACTCAAAAAGTCAAACAGACAATCCAACAGTCAACAGTCAAAAGGCACAGTCAAACAAGCAAGGCAATAATGTGCAAGGCACAAGCTCAACTCAAATGAGCTAAAAGCAACCTACAAAACAAGTCAAGGTTAGTCAACATCAACCAAATAATCCAACTTAAGCAATGTGAATCAATCCTCTCATGACCATATGCTTCTTATCCTGAAAACAAAGCTCAAACATAAGCACAAACCACTAGGACAAGGCCTAGGGTCAACGAGGGAGAAATAATTCAAAACAGAACATGAAAATTGACATGAATCAAGCTCAATCAATTAAGAACACAATCCAAAAGGTCTCATGTCAATAGCATCAACCAAATTCATTTCACAAAGCAATCATGGCAAGGCATGCAAGTTGGAACCACATTGAGGCAACAGAATGAACAAATCCATATTAATTAAACAATGGTATAATTAATTCCAAGAAAAATCATGGCTAAACAGCACACATAACATGATCAACACACCAAAAATCAAGGCATTTGGACAAGTATAAGCATGGTAATCAAATTCCATAAGGCAAGGTAAGCACAAACAAGCTCAAATAGGATACAATTTGGTACATCAACTTAGCACAAGCCTAAAACAGAATTGGCAAATGATAAAGACCTCAAACCAAAGCCACAATAAACTTCAATGTGTCTAGAAACAATGTGCAAAATTTGAAATCCATATGATACACAACCAGCATTTCACAACTCATTGAAGTTCAACACTATTCAAAAGTGCACAAATGATCATCCAGCAAGGAAAAATCTCAAACAAATCATAAATGAATCCAAAAATTCCACAGAAATGCATCAGCAATCCTAACATCCCGAAGAAGCACCATACAAAAAATCACATCAATTGGCATTTATTTGGCATGGCAAAGAAAATCATCAAATTGAGAAAGCAAAGGTGTGACACACATTGTCACACCTACATCCAAAGGATCATAACTCAACAACCAGAAATTAGAAAAATACAAACTCAACACCACTATTACCAGCAAGATGTCTAGTGCAACCATACCAAATTTCAAAAGCATTGGATGAAAACTCATCATTTCACCAAGCATATGGCAAGGTGGGTCAAGAAAACACACACATACACAATCCCTAAGCCAAAACATTTTTCATGCATGCACAATTTCTGGAAAAATGCTCAAACAATAGTAGACACAATGAGGAGAACAATGCAAAAATTCCCAGGTCATTTGGATCATTATTTATTGAGATATGAATTTTTTAAGTGAATGAAAAAAAAATGAAGAACAATGTATGAAAGCATGGAGAGAAATGAGCAAAAAATGCAATGCAATGCTGGAAAATCCCCAAGCTGGGAATCGAACCGTGCCAGATTTCAGATTGAGGCGCTTATAAGTGAAACGCGCCGTTTCACTTAAGTCCATGTGGCAAGGCAAAACAATTTGAACCAATCAGTATGCCACACAGGAGACACGTGGTCCAGTACATGGCTATTAACACAAAAACTCATGCAAAAACGCGCTGAACAGATCAATGACATTCTGGACAAGAAACCCTAACGCGTTCATCAATATTCATTGTGTTCTTAAGGCTCAAGAACAAATGTGTCCAGAAATGCAAAATACATATATCATTGGATTCCTCTTTCCACGCACATCACTAATCCATATCCAATTTAACCTAATTCCACAAGTATCAAAAGATTCGAAGCCAAGAACATTCACATGTCAAACTTAGATCTAACCCATTTCACTCATTTCTTCATGAAAATCAATGATCTAAAGTTCAGTGTGATCAGCTTTAAAAGATCTACCACATACATACATCAATTTCATGAATTATGAGAGTCAAATTCTGACCTTAATGAAGCTACAGAAGTGAAATTGCTCGAATCAGGTCTTGTAATGTAGAAACAGATGCTCCTCAAGGCTTAGATGGATGAATGGATGAAGAACAATAGCTCAATCATGCTGGATCTTGATTGAATCTCCAACTGCCATGGATGAGTTTGAACTTCAACAGCTTCGAATATTGATGAAACTTGATGGATCTTGCTTCAATCTACCTCCACAATGCTTATGGATCATGAACCAATCGAGAACAAGGCAATGTATGTGAAAGAAATTGATGAAAAGTGAGAGAAAAAGTTTGAAGAGATTTTTCAGATATGGAAATTATGAGGTGTTTTTCTCATTTTCTGTTATGATTTTCCTTATATATCATCTGCTAATCAAGCTTGTTAATCATAATTAAGCAATGCAAATGGATTAGTGAAATTGAAGGTGTAATGCCAATTTGCAAATTCACCCCTTATGCATGCATGCCAATGGAACAGTGCACGATTCTGGTTTGAAAATCCTTTCAAATGTTGTTTTAGAGCCAAGGCAAGTGTTAAAATGTAAAAACAATGCACCATTTTCAAATTGGAAATTTCCCTCCAAAATTCAAATGAAAAGTAAAATATTTTTGTGATCAAAATGCATGGCTTATGATGCATGTTTTGGATAGTGCATGTCAAGAGAGAAATGTTGCAAAAAGAACCACTTCATTTGGCCTTATGGTTTGAAAGTTATGCATTCTTGAAGTTCAAATTCACTTGGCAATGATTGATCCATATCATTTCAACCATACATGAGAAATTCATATTCTTGGACTTTTTGGAAAGGTGAGAGCAAGATCTTCAACTTTCATGTTGGACAAAATTTCATTTGAAGCTTTCTTGATGATGTAATCTTGAGGAGAAAACCTTTCCATTTCTGGCAATTTCAAATTACAGGTCACTTACTATTTTTGGAAACTTTTCATCTGACCTCAAATTCTTCAATGTTGATGTTTGAAATGTCAAATGAGACTTGTATAAACATGAATGAGGCCTCTCTAACCATCTCCCACCTTCAAATCCATGATTGAGTTGACAGTTGACTTTGGTTGACTTTCTTTTAAGTTGGCCATGCACAGATGAATTTGAGCCTCAATCTTCTGATGAAATGGCTCCAAAATGAAACCCTAGCTTACACAAGCTCATTAAAAGCATATGGTGATCCCCATCTCCACAAAGACCCCATCTCCTTGCAAAACCCTGATTGGCACAATTCAACTGATTAGGGTTGACCAGAGGTCAGAACCCTAATCCCAAGGAACATGATCAGGCACAATGAATCTCTTGGTGATGATAAGACCATGATGATGGTGATGTACCATTTCAACCAAGATAATGACCAATCTCCTTGAGGAACCAAGAAACCCTAATTGAAGCACAAACCCTCAGATGGCTAGTGATCAATTCATGAGACCCTCAAGCTTGAATCTTTTAACCTCTTTATCTCCTGAGCAAGACTTAGGAGGATGACTTGCTCAGTGTTTTCACATGATATGCAAAGATGCAATGACTAATGTCCTAAAAAATGAAATGCAATATGCTAAGCTAGTCCCAAGAGAGGAGGGCAAATTTTGAGGTGTTACAGCGGTGTTAGCCATAATATGATCGAATTGATCCACTGTAACATCATGTTCTACAAAAGCTTGCTCTAGAACTCTCTGCAATGCTTCTCTGTGCGCTTCGGGATTCATGAGCAGAGACAACACTGAGATCTTTGAGGGGGGTTTGGAGCAGCTGCTCTACCACATTAAACTCGCTTCTTTTAATTAACCGAAGTACCTCATCATCATCATTTGGTTTCAAGTTGTTGGATTCACCAGACTTATCTTTTGAACAACCAACTGGGTTTTCAATAGGCACTTCCACTTTCTTACTCACAATTGATTCTTCTTTATCCTTTGGGCATACCGGCCCAAACACTCGACCACTGCGGGTCACCTTAGTAGCATTAGCAATGCTCACCACTGAACTAGTCGTAGGTAACAGGACCTCTTGACCATCCTTCATCATTGTAGCATTATACTGATATGGCACAGCTTTATCAGATGAGTACGGGATTGGGCCCGTTAATCGTATTACCAACGGCGATACTGATCTTTGACTGTTGTTGTTACTCGAGTCATACTGGATTACCAACTTCTCGGGCTGCTTGAAAACAGGCACTATGACATTAACATCGTCATCTGCATGACGGGGTTGAACAATTTGGATCATGCCTTCATCCATCAGTCGTTGGATGTCCCTTTTCACAACTTCGCAACCCCTCGGGTTAACACTACAAACAGCACAACCATCATGGTCGTGCTCACATTCACTTACCAAACAAACATCCTTATGCATCTGCACTAAGGACCTCCTGCTAAAACGCACATCAAAAACTTTAAACTCCCCAGGACAACCATCCACCATATTCACAAAAGAGTTCCCATGAGCGGGCAACAGGTTTGCTTTTACATTTGGCGCGCGGTCCTCGAAGGACATCATCCCACTCTTCATCAGCTTTTGAACCTCATACTTGAGTGGATAACAGTTCTCGATATCATGTTTGGGTGCTCCTTGATGAAAAGCACATTGGAGCTCAGGTTTGTACCACCAAGGAAGTGGTTCTGGAATCTGCGACGGGTTTCTCGGTTGAATCAGGTTCTTGAGAACCAAGGATGGATACAATTCTGCGTAAGACATAGGAATCGGGTCGAAAGAGACATCCGTCAACCAACTGGAGGGTGTGATTGCCAACGTGAGCACCAGGCATGGTTTGGGATTCACTGACCTAGACTTGACGCCTGAGGGACGTAACCATAACAAAGCCCTGCATATCACTATGGAGTGCAAAGGTGCAGTGTTGTCTCACGTGTTGGTCGACACCGGCTCGTCGCTGAATGTGTTGCCCAAGCAGATTCTGAAGAAGATATCTGTTGAAGGGGTTGTGCTTACTCCGAGTGACCTGATAGTTCGTGCATTTGACGGATCCAAACGTTCTGTTTTTGGTGAAGTTACCTTGCCGGTGAAGATAGGTCCGGAGGTGTTCGATATCATCTTCTATGTTATGGACATTCAGCCCGCTTATAGTTGTTTGTTGGGGCGTCCGTGGATCCATGCAGCAGGGGCAGTTTCGTCAACTCTCCACCAAAAGCTTAAGTATGTCTGGAACGGTCAGATTGTGACCGTGTGTGGCGAAGAAGATATTCTGGTGAGTCACCTATCCTCTTTCAAATATGTAGAGGTGGATGGCGAGATCCACGAAACCTTATGCCACGCATTCGAGACTATTGCTCTCGAGAGAGTGGCGTTTGCTGATCAGAGAAAGCCGGGTGCTTTGATTGCGTCTTACAAGCAAGCCAAGGAGGTTGTTGACTCTGGCAAGGCTGAAGGCTGGGGCAAAATGGTGGATTTTCCTATCAAAGAGGATAAATTCGGTATTGGCTATCAACCTTTGCAAGCGGAGCAGGGTGTACAAGCAGGTCCAAGTACCTTTACCAGCGCTGGGCTGATGAATCACGGTGACGTCTTTGCGGTCGGCAGTGAAGATGGCGACAGTGATTGTGATCTCGATAACTGGGTTCGCCCGCGTGCACCGGGGGAGATGATCAGCAATTGGACAGCAGAAGATGTGGTCCAAGTTACTCTTCAAACAGAGTAATTTTCTTTTGTTTTTTCATTCTGCACAAAACCCTACGTTCTGCCCAAGGCGTAGTGGTACATTGTAGGGCCTCAGCATGTTTTACAATGATTATCATTAATAAAGGACGTTTTGCAAACAATTTTGTGATCCATGTCTTTCTATTTTTGCTTTCATTTTTCAAAAAAATAAAAATGGCAATGTTTTTGTTTTTGTGACTTTCTTGAATTCTTTTTTCTAAAATAAAGCATTAAACATGCAGAAGTGATCTTATGGCATCCACTATGAACAGTTTTGTTATGGCTCAGTATGATTTCAATAATCCCATCTACCAAGCTGAAGAGGAGAGTGAGGAAGACTATGAACTCCCGAAAGAATTGGTCAGGTTGCTGAAGCAAGAGGAAAGGGTCATCCAACCTCATCAGGAGGAGTTGGAGATTGTTAACCTTGGTACTGAGGACGCCAGAAGGGATATTAAGATTGGGGCTGCTTTGAAGACAGAGGTCAAGAGCAGGTTGATTGAGATGCTGAGAGAGTATGTGGAGATATTCGCCTGGTCTTATCAAGATATGCCTGGGTTAGATACTGATATTGTGGTGCATAGACTACCTCTCAGAGAAGATTGTCCTTCGGTCAAGCAGAAGCTTCGTAGAACGAGTCCTGATATGGCTGTTAAGATCAAGGAAGAGGTTCAGAAGCAGTTCGATGCGGGTTTCTTGTCAGTGACAACTTATCCCCCGTGGGTGGCCAACATCGTTCCGGTGCCGAAGAAGGATGGCAAAGTTAGAATGTGTGTCGATTACCGGGATCTGAATAGAGCGAGTCCGAAAGATGATTTCCCATTACCTCACATTGATGTATTGGTTGATAACACAGCTCAATCCTCGGTTTTCTCTTTCATGGATGGTTTCTCGGGCTATAATCAGATTAAGATGGCGCCAGAAGACATGGAAAAGACGACATTCATTACACCTTGGGGCACGTTCTGCTATAAGGTGATGCCATTTGGGCTGAAGAATGCCGGTGCTACCTATCAGAGGGCTATGACGACTCTCTTTCATGACATGATGCACAAAGAGATTGAAGTGTATGTGGATGATATGATTGCGAAGTCACATACAGAAGAGGAGCATCTGGTTAATCTGCAGAAGTTGTTTGACCGGCTGAGAAAGTTCAAACTGAGGCTGAACCCGAACAAGTGTACGTTTGGGGTGAGATCCGGGAAGCTGTTGGGCTTCATTGTCAATGAGAAAGGGATTGAGGTTGATCCAGCAAAAGTCAAAGCTATTCAGGAAATGCCTGAACCGAAAACAGAAAAGCAGGTTCGTGGGTTTTTAGGGAGATTGAACTACATTGCAAGGTTTGTATCTCACCTAACTGCCACGTGTGAACCGATATTCAAGTTGCTAAGAAAGAATCAAGCAATCAGGTGGAATGATGACTGTCAGAAAGCTTTTGACAAGATAAAAGAGTACTTGCAGAAACCTCCAATCCTTATTCCTCCAGTTCCTGGGAGACCGCTGATAATGTACCTGTCAGTGACTGAGAATTCAATGGGGTGTGTATTGGGACAGCATGACGAGTCTGGTCGAAAAGAGCATGCCATATACTACCTTAGCAAAAAGTTTACCGACTGTGAAATCAAATATTCACAGCTTGAGAAAACTTGATGTGCTTTGGCCTGGGCTGCTCGCCGACTGAGGCAGTATATGTTGAACCATACTACCTTGTTGATTTCTAAGATGGATCCAGTGAAGTACATCTTTGAGAAGCCGGCTCTCACCGGACGTGTTGCCCGTTGGCAGATGATCTTAACAGAGTATGATATCCAGTACACGTCGCAGAAGGCCATCAAAGGTAGTATTTTGTCAGACTACCTCGCTGAGCAACCGATTGATGATTATCAGCCTATGATGTTTGAATTCCCTGATGAAGACATCATGTATCTTAAGATGAAAGATTGTGAAGAGCCTCTTGTCGAGGAAGGACCGGATCCTGATGACAAGTGGACATTGATGTTTGATGGGGCTGTGAATGTGAATGGTAACGGTGTTGGTGCAGTGCTTATCAATCCAAAAGGTGCTCATATACCTTTTTCTGCCAGATGATTATCAGCCTATGATGTTTGAATTCCCTGATGAAGACATCATGTATCTTAAGATAAAAGATTGTGAAGAGCCTCTTGTCGAGGAAGGACCGGATCCTGATGACAAGTGGACATTGATGTTTGATGGGGCTGTGAATGTGAATGGTAACGGTGTTGGTGCAGTGCTTATCAATCCAAAAGGTGCTCATATACCTTTTTCTGCCAGATTGACTTTCGACGTCACCAACAACGAAGCTGAGTATGAGGCTTGTATCATGGGGATAGAAGAAGCCATTGATCTGAGGATCAAAACTCTGGACATTTATGGAGATTCCGCTCTAGTGATCAACCAGGTCAATGGAGATTGGAATACGAACCAGCCGCATTTGATTCCTTATAGAGATTACACCAGAAGAATACTGACGTTCTTCAAGAAGGTGAAGTTGTATCATGTCCCCCGGGATGAGAATCAGATGGCTGATGCCTTGGCTACTTTGTCTTCTATGATCAAAGTTCATTGGTGGAATCATGTGCCACATGTTGCTGTGAATCGACTCGAGAGGCCTGCGTATGTGTTTGCAGTCGAGTCTGTTGTTGATGAGAAGTCGTGGTACTATGACATCAAGAACTTCCTCAAGAGCCAGGAATATCCTGAAGGTGCGTCGAAGAATGACAAGAAAACCCTGAGAAGGCTAGCTGGAAGCTTTTATTTGAATCAGGATGATGTGTTGTACAAGAGGAACTTTGACATGGTTCTGCTCAGATGCGTGGATAGACACGAAGCAGACATGTTGATGCAGGAAGTGCATGAAGGTTCGTTTGGTACCCATGCTGGTGGTCATGCAATGTCTAAGAAATTGTTGAGAGCTGGTTATTACTGGATGACTATGGAATCCGATTGTTTCAAGTACGCTCGGAAGTGCCATAAATGCCAGATTTATGCTGATAAGGTGCATGTACCACCAAGCCCTCTGAATGTCATGAATTCGCCTTGGCCGTTCGCCATGTGGGGGATTGATATGATTGGGAAGATTGAGCCTACTGCTTCGAATGGACATCGCTTCATCCTGGTTGTGATTGATTACTTCACCAAGTGGGTGGAAGCAACTTCCTATGCTAACGTTACCAAACAAGTGGTTGCCCGGTTTATCAAGAAAGAAATCATCTGTCGTTATGGAGTTCCCGAGAGAATCATTACTGATAATGGTTCGAATCTCAATAACAAGATGATGAAAGAGCTTTGCAAAGATTTCAAGATTGAACATCACAATTCTTCTCCTTACAGACCGAAGATGAACGGTGCTGTAGAGGCGGCAAACAAGAATATCAAGAAGATTGTGCAGAAGATGGTCCTGACGTACAAGGATTGGCATGAGATGCTGCCTTTCGCTTTGCATGGGTATCGTACCTCAGTGCGTATGTCGACCGGGGCAACCCCGTACTCCCTTGTGTATGGTATGGAATTGTCCTACCAGTTGAAATGGAGATTCCTTCTCTGAGGGTTTTGATGGATGTTAAGCTTGATGAAGCCGAGTGGATTCGAACGAGGTTTAATGAGTTGAGCCTTATCGAAGAGAGACGGCTAGCAGCTGTGTGCCATGGGCAGTTGTATCAGAGAAGGATGAAGAGAGCCTTTGATCAGAAAGTGCATCCTCGAAGCTATCAAACTGGTGATCTAATTTTGAAGAGGATCCTTCCTCCCGGTACAGATAACAGGGGCAAATGGACTCCTCATTATGAAGGTCCATATGTTGTGAAGAAGGTTTTCTCCGGTGGAGCCTTGATGCTTACAACTATGGATGGTGAAGATTTTCCATCCCCTGTTAACTCAGATGTAGTCAAAAAATACTTCGCATAAATTGACCCGCTGGACAAAAGAATAAAAGAGTCCAAGCAAAAAAGGGCATCCCGACGAACCAAAAAACAGAAAGAAAAGGTTCGGGCAAAAATCAGGGATAAAATGAAAAGAATTTGTACACCCGGTAAGTCGAAAACCCGCAAGGGCGGCTTAGGCAAGAATGGGTATCCCGGTGGATTGAAAACCCGAAAGGGCGATCCAGGCAAAAGAGGGATTAAAGCGAAGACTACTGTCTGAGTTATCTGTACTTCATCACGCCTCATCGTCTGCCATCTCGAAAGATGTGATCGGTCCAGTCATTCTTCTCAGAAAGCAAGGAAGTTGGGAGGAACAACTGATGATCTGTGAGTTATAACAGAATTGGGAAATAATGGATGCCGTGTTCACATTGCCATTAGGATAGATTTTTTCCTTTTGTGCGCAATTACCTCTTTCTAGGAATTGCTTCCCGATGTATTCGCCTTTTCAGGCCCATTTTCAATCAATAAAAGTCGTTATTCAGATAAATAGCTCTCTTGTTCTTATTTTATTGTTTTGTTTGCAAAAAACGTCCAAATTTTTGATAAACATTGCATATAAAAACATGAAGGCTAAGCAATAACGTGCAGAAAGATAAAACATTTGAAAATCATTTTGAATGTTGAGGACACTTGAGCGTATCTTGTCCATGCAACCCCTGGGGGCATGTGTGTTGTGATGTTTTGCAGGTTGTCATCTGTGAGGACAATTCTACAGCAGTTATTTCCCAAGCAAGTATGAGAGCTCTCAGAGCTATTCTCCCCTGCAGAGATGCTTTTGGATAGTGCCTTTTATCCCCAGCAGATCTAGGAATTGCTTATTCCCAGCAGGCCTGGAAGTGGGTTTATTCCCCAGCGAATATTTCCCCAGTTGAGATCCCCACTGAGTTGGAAGGATGTTGTATCCCCAGCGGAGGTGTCAGTTGGAATGATGTTGTTCCCCAGCTGTCGGGTCTGAGGTAATGCTTTCCCCAGCGTGGTCGTGAGCGTTTTTCCCTAGCAGGGTTGTGAATGTCTTTCTCCAGCGTGGTCTGGTATATTTCTCTCCCCACCAGAGTATGTTGTTCCTCAGCGAGGTTGTGGTCCATTCCCAGCATGGTCTGGTGTGTTATCCCCAACAGAGTTGCTTTCCCTAGCAGATCTCCCGAGCAGAGGTTTGCGTTGATGGTTTTCCCCAGCAAGTTCCCGAAGTGGATCCGGTTCGGCGAAGATTATCTCCAGCAGAGTTTATCCTACATGTGGGTTGACAATTCTCCCCAGCGAGTCGCTTTGATTGTTTCCCCAAGCGGAGTCCCCGAGTGGATTGGGTCCTATGAAGGATGTCCCTAGCGGAGTCTATCCATTCCCCAGCAACAGTGTTATTTCTCCAGCATGAGTGAGAAGTCGGTGCTCTCCCTGCAGAGTATTCCTCAAGCAAAGTCTCCCCACAGAGTTGGAGTATCTGATCAGTTTTGGCTCCCCAGCCAGAGTTCATCATTGTGCATTTGGCATGTAGTAATCATTGCATCCTCAAAAATGCGTAGCATTTCCATTCAATATGGAGCATTACGCCATAGAAAAATTCAAACATGTGCATTCATGTGGTGAAACCTAATCAGACCATATCCCCGGCAGAGGCGGATCATTGTTCAACATCTGTCAGCACGTTTGCTACAGTTGCTCCTGACAGCATTCAGGATTGATATTTCCCCAAAGAGGTTTATTTCCTCTTCCGTTGGTGAAAGGAAAGCCTGTCTCTCCCCAGTGAGATCCCCAACAAGTGTTTAGCCTTGCCCTGACATATGTAGATGTCATCCTGTCATCTCAGCACCCGCGTGTGTTATTTCTTTGGTGTCGGTAAACACCATCTTTCGGTGTCGGTAAACATCGAGTCCTTCCCAGTCATCCGTTGATGTCTGGTCTTCCTTTTGATGTCGGTAAACATCATCTTTCGATGTTTGTAATACTCTTAACCCTCCCCGGAGGTCACCTCTCCGTTGGTGTCGATAAACGATGAGTTTTTTCTATTCGTCCGTGGACGCCAAGTTTAATTATCCCCAATAAGAGTCACCTCTCCGTTGGTTTTGGTAAACGTTGAGTTTTTCCTATTCGTCCGTCGACGTATAGTTGTACCCTTCCCCTCAGAGTTACCTCTCTGTTGGTTTCGATAAACGTCGAGTTTTTCTCATTCGTCCGTTGACGTCTGATTGTATATCCTATTCCCCAGTCATTCATTAATGGTTGGTCGATCCCCAGTCAGAGTTCCCCAGTAGAGTCGTTGGTAAACGTCCTGTCTGGTCACCTTTCTCCGTTGGTGTCGATAAACTTCGAGCTTCTCCTTCTCCGTTGGTGTCGATAAACGTCGAGCTTCTCCTTCTCCGTTGGTGTCGATAAACGTCGAGCTTCTCCCGTTCGTCCGTTGACGTCTGGTCGAGTCTTTCCCAGTCATCCGTTGATGTCTGGTTACCTCTCTGTTGGTTTCGATAAACGTCGAGTTTTTCCTAGTTGTCCGTTGACATCTAGAGGTATTTCTTCCCCAGTAGGGTTACCTCTCCGTTGGTTTCGATAAACGATGAGTTTTTCCTAGTCGTCCGTTGGCGTCTAGTGGTAGTTTCCTTCTCCTTCTCCGTAGGTGTCGATAAACGTTGAGCTTCTCCTTCTCCGTTGGTGTCGATAAACGTCGAGCTTCTCCCATTTCGTCCGTTGACGTCTGATCGAGTCTGCCCATTCATCCGTTGATGTCTGGTAACCTCTCCGTTGGTTTTGGTAAACGTCGAGTTTTTCCTGGTCTTCCCCAGTAGAGTTACCTCTCCGTTGGTTTCGATAAACGTTGAGTTTTTCCCATTACGTCCGCTGACGCATGGTTGTATCTCTGTCCCAGTCATTCATTAATGATTGGTTACCTCTCCGTTGGTTTCGATAAACGTCGAGTTTTTCCTAGTTGTCCGTTGGCATCTAGTTGTGATTTCTTTCCCCATTCATCGTCTTTCGATGTCTGGATGTGGTTGTACCTTTGAGAAAATAATCATAATCTCCAGTAATAAATATCAGATTCAGTTGAAGTTACTGTTGGATCCTCGCAGTGTGCAAATTTCTACGGTTCTTCGGTATTCAATCCCTGTTTACCCTGAAAGTTTGGCAGCCGTTGCTCTCATCCGTTCGGGTTCCTAGTTGATTGAATAGGGGCAGCTGTAGCACCTCAAATTTGCACCTCCCATTTTGTACATTCATTTTCTTTTTAGGTCATTAACATTAGCATTGTCCACTGCATAGCATTGCATTGTCCATTGCCTAGTGCAAGTCATCAGTCAAGACTGGTCAGGAGATCCAGTTGTGCAAGCAAGCAAGTGCATTTCCTATTGAAGCAAAGCCCTAGGGTTGGTTCAACAAGTTCATATGACCTAGGGATCATTTTGAAGTGGTTTGGCCAAAGGTTGGATGCTCAAAGCTCATCAGTCATTGCACAATGCATCTGAAACCCTAGAAAGTCAACAAAAGTCAACAATCAATGCAATCATGGATTTGAAGGTGGGAGATGGTTAGAGAGGCCTCATTCATGTCCATACAAGTCTCATTTGACATTTCAAACATCAACAATGAAGAATTTGAGGTCATATGAAAAGTTTCCAAAAAAAGTAAGTGACCTGTAATTTGAAATTGCCAAAAATAGAAAGGTTTTCTTCTCAAGTTTACATCATCAAGCAAGCTTCAAATGAAGTTTTGTCCAACATGAAAATTGAAGATATTGCTCTCACCTTTTCAAAAAGTCCAAGAACATGAATTTCTCATGTATGGTTGAGAAGATATGGATCAATCATTGCCAAGTCAATTTGAACTTCACAAGTGCATAACTTTTGAACCATAAGGCCAATTGGAATGGTTCTTTTTGTAACATTTCTCTCTTGTCATGTACTATCCAAAACATGCATCACATCTCATGCATTTCCATCACAAAATTTTGACATTTTCATTTGAATTTTGGAGGGAAATTCCAAATTCAAAAATTAAGCATTGTCCATGCATTCAAACATTGACATTTGGCTCCAAATTGATTTTTCAGGTGAATTAACACTGAAATCGTGCACTGTAGCATCCATTTCATGCATGTAGGGTGCATTTGCAAACTGGCCATTACACTTGGTTTTCACTAATTACCTTGGCATTGCTTAATTGTGATTAGCATACATCATTAGCATAACATATATATAGCATAATCATAACAGAAACTTGATTAACACATCAAAATTTTCAGATCTAGATCTATTTGCACAATCTTCACAATTTGGTTCTCTCACTTTTTCTGCAAATTTCTTCAAATCCATTGCCTTGTTCTTGGTTGAATCATCATTCACAAGCATAGTTAAACAAGATTGAAGCAAGGTTTCAAGGATTTCGAGCTGAATTGAGGACTGTTGAAGCATATGCTCATCAATGGCAGTTGAAGATTTCAGCACTATCAAGCACGATTGAGCACCAATCCTTCATCCATTCATTCATCCAAGAGTTGAGGAAGATCTGTTTCTGATTTTCCAGGTCTGAATCCACTGATTTCATTTCTGCACTTGCTTGAAGGTTAGAAGTCGAGTTCCTCAATTCTTGAAATGTTTATGTGCATGTTGTAGATCTTTAATCCCTGAGTATGCTGAGCTTTGTCTCATTGATTTTCGTGGAGAGATGAGTGAGTTAGGTTGAATCTAAGTTTGATGTGTGAATGTTCTCTTGCTCGATCCATGCATGTTAAGGAGAGTTAGGTCAAATTGAGTTTAGATTGTTGATGTACGTTGAAAGACGAGTCCATTGATGTGCTCATTGTGAATTTCTGTGTATGAGTGTTCTTGAGTATGATGAACACGATGAACATTGTATGAAGCTTAGGGTCTCGTTTTCCAGAATCAATTTGATCTTCATAAGCGCTTCCTGCATGTGGTTTCATGTTATTATCCATGTACTGGTCCACGTGTGTTCAGCGTGGCTAATTGATTGGTCCAGAGCGCACGGCCTTGCTACATAGGCTTTAATGAAACAGCGCGTTTCATTGTTAAGCGCCTAGTTTAAATGTCAACACGGTTCGAGTCTTGGCTGTGGCTTTTCCATGATAAGGCATTTGCATTTTGTTCCTTTCTTATCCATGTTCATCCATATGCTTTCACATGACTCAATGAATAATGATCCAATTGGCCTGGGATTTTTTGCACTTTGTTCCTCATGATGTCTACTATTTTATGAGATTTTTTTCCAGAAATTGTGCACGGTTGGAATTTAATTTTGCTTAGGGAATGTTCACATGTGTGCTATCTTGTACCTTGCTTGCCATTTGCTTCATGAAATGATGAGTTTTGCTCCAATGCTTTTGAAACTTTGTATGCTTAAACTAGACACCTTGCTGGTCATTTTGGTATAGAGTTTTCATTTTTCTAATTTCTGGTTGTTGAGATATTGTCTTTTTAATGTAGGTGTGACAATGTGTGTCACACCATTGCTTGCTCAACTTGTGGATTTTCTTTACCATGCCAAATAAATGCCAATTGATCTGATTTTTTGCATGATTCTACTCATGGATGTTAGGAATGATCATGATTTTTTGTAGAATTTTTGGATTGACTTCTGATTTGTTTGGTATTTTTCTTTCTGGATTTCCATTTGTGGACTTTTTAATAGTCATGAACTTTAATGATTTGTGAAATGCTTGATGTTTATCATATGAACTTGAAATTTTGTACATTGATTCTAGACACTTTTCAGTTTATTGTGGCTTTGGTTTGAGACATTTATCATTTGTCAATTCTGTTTTATGCTTGAGCTAACTTGATGTAGCACTTTGTGCCCTAATTGAGCTTGTTTGTGCCTACCTTGCCTTATGGAATTTAATTGCCATGCTTATACTTGTCCAAATGCTTTGATTTTTGGTGTGTTGATCATGTGATGAGTTCTGTTTAGCCATGATTTTTCTTGAGATTTATTGAATCATTTTTGAGTTGATGTGGATTGGTTCATTCTGTTTGCTTCAATGAGCTTTCAAATTTCATGCTTTGCCTTATGTTCTTTGTGAAATGAAATTGGTTGTTGCTATTGACATGGGACCACTTGGATATTGTTCCTAATTAATTAAGCTTGATTCATGCCAATTTTCATGTTCTGTTTTGGATTATTTCTCCCACTGTGACCCTAGGCCTTGTCCTAGTGGTTTGTGCTTATGGTTGAGTTGTGTTTTCAGGACAAGAAGCATATGGCCTTGAGGAATTGGTTCATTGGCTTGAGCTACCTATTTGATTGATGTTAATTAACATTGAGTTGTCTTGTAGGTGGATTAGCTCCTTTGAGTTGAGCTTGTGCTGTGCCTTGGTGCATTGATGCTTGTCTGTTTAATTGTGTACTGTTGACTGTTGACCACTAGTCTGTCTGTTTGACTTTTGTTGACTTGTATACTGATTGTGTTAGATTGTTTTCAGGTACCTTAGTTGCTATAGTTCCTTTGTGAACTTGCTTTTGCTTTGCTTGATAGCTTAAGCACTGAGGTATAATTTCTCTGACTTCATGTAGTCTGGAAGACCTGTCCTATTACTTGGGCAGGCACCTGTCTGAAGTCCTCCTTAAGAGGCAATGCTTGTGTTTGTTTATCTTTGTGCCAAGCAGGAAAAGACCTTTGATAAGGCAATTGGTAGATAAAAGAGATGTGTAGTCCATCTCCTGCTATTCAGTTGAGTCATCCCTTTGCTCACACACCTTGTGTTGATGCATTGTGGATATTAACCCAAGATCCTTGTTGAGTCAGTCATGTGGATAGAAGAGTTCCAACTTTCTGAACTCCCACAATTTCATTTGTCTAAAGCTCTCCCAGGCCAGGGATAAGAGCTGTGAGGCACACCCCTCACTTCCTATTTCATCTGCTTCACCCTAACTCTCAATGTTAGGGTTAAGAGCTAACATCACCCTGTTACAATGGCTTGTTTGTCGAGGTTGACATGACCCCTTGACTAAAGCCTAACCTTGTGTGAGCCCACTTTGTTTGTATATAGTGTGTGCTATTTGTGTGTATGCTTGCTCTTGTGCTTTGCCTGTGCTGTTTAGGATAGCTTGTTCCCTGTGCAAGTTAGATAGAAACTTCAACCTAGGACCATGGTGAATTTGCATGATAACTATTAGGCTCGAGTTAGTCTCCCTTATAGTTTGTCATTTCCCAGTCTCTGGTTAGGTTAGAAGTTCTTTCCCTGCGTAGGGGAACTACGTCGCCCTGATCCTCATACCAGATGAGGTACGTAGGCAGGAGATGAGCATATCTCTCCGGGCGCCCTTTTGTTTTGTTTGTGTGAGTTGTTTCTCCTTTTCTGGTTGGAGTTTGATGTAAGTCCAGCGATTGGCATTCGGTTTCCAGTTTCTTTGTTTGGAGTCCGACATAAGCCCAGCGATTGGCAGTTGGTTTCCAGTGTGTGTGTGTTTGGTTCGGAGTCTGATGTAAGTCCAGCAATTGGCATTCGGTTTCCATGTTTGCCTGTTTGTGTGGAGTTTAACGTAAGTCCAGCGATTGGCAGTCGATTTCCTGTGTTATTTTGTTTGGCGTGCGTGAGCCGAGCTACGAGTGCTCTGATTCTTCTCCAGTCAGAGAAGATACGTATGCATAGGATGCGACATCCTAGCGAGCACGTTTCCCCCTGTCCCAAACTACGTCGACTCTGATGTTTATGCCTGATAGACTACGTAGGCCCAGGATGCGATATCCTGCCGAGTTAGCTTCTTTTGTTGTTTCTGTGTCTCTTTCAGCCAGTGTTTGATGTTTGTGAGCAGTTTTTAGCAACCTTTATCCTTCCTTTTGTGCGTGGATCCCGTCGAGTACGACGGATGCGTAGGGGTGCTAATACCTTCCCTTCGCATAACCGACTCCCGATCCCATTCTCTTTGGTCGCGAGACCATGTCTTTTCCAGGTTTACTTCGAGCGTTTCCTTTCCCTCTTTTGGGATAAATAACGCACGGTGGCGGCTTTGTTGTTTTGTTTTCCCGCCGGTTTTTCGCGTAATGCGACAGGGGGATAAGAAAAGAATTCATTAATTATATTTTTGTCTTTGGCAAGACCTTCAGTCTTGTGCCTACGTACCAACATAAAAATGAGGGATCAAAACCTCGTAGTTCGTGATACAAATTTCAAAGTGGGTGTATTGCTTTTAACAAAATTAAATTTGAAAGGCACAGAGGCCTAAAAATGGTTTGAATGAGTTAGTTCTTTTTAGTTTTTTGAAAGTTTAAGTCAAGTATAGTTAAGTCTATTTTACAAGTTTGATTTAGAAAAGGAGTTTGAAAATGCAATGGCATAAGGCCAAAGTTTCTATCTTTTTTTTGCAAAAGTAGTCAAAGTTTAGAACAAAATAAGTTCAATCAAAGAAGGTTTTGAAAAAAAGGAGGGAGATATTTTGAAATTAAAGAATGGGGAGAAGATGAAGAGACTAATCTTATGTACAAAATTAAAATTTTAGAGTTGAAAATATCTAACCAAGTGGGTAGCAATCCAATAGACAGAAATGTCAATAGAAACCCAGAATTCCCTTGGACTTTTAGAATCAAGCAACACACAAATGCACAATTATATTATCTTGAAGAGCAAGGCATCAAATAAAGATGGCCACATCCAAGCTTATCCATTCCATGATCTTCTTCAAGGTAGCCTATGTAACAGATGAATTTCACAAGTCACATGTTTAAAATAACAACTTCACAATGATCATGTTGCAGATGAACTCAGAGAGATCTTAAATGATGTATCATATGGAGTTTCAAATTGCAAGCACTTAGTTTCTCAATAAGTTGGCATTGGCCAAGTCCTTTAGCATAGGAATGTTGCCTAAATTCTAAGTCCATTTGTCCAAGATCAACCCAACAGTCCACACAAAAGTTTTTTAGGGTTTTTTGTTATTATTATGTACATTAATGGTCAAAGACCACACAAACAAACAAAGTATACACAAACAAAGTATATCACACAATATGGTCCAAGTGGACAAAGTTAAAATTGCATTAACATAAACAATTAGAATGATATGAACAATGGCAAATGTATAAAAGCTAGAATTAAATGACATTAAAGTAAAGGGCTTGGAATTAAAAGTTAGTAGTTAATAGGTTAGAAGTTAGTATTGTTTTTGCTTTTCATCTTAAGATATTCTTTGGAGAACACTCAACCCACTTATCACAAGCATGGATCCTTGAACCAAGACATCTTTCAAAGGAAGGAAAAAAGGCCAAGTTTCCACACAATACCATGAAAGAGGGGAGACTTACAATCTCACTAACTAGAATGTTATGCCTTTTATGTCACAAATTTAGCGCTATGTTAAGCAATCATAATTGGACTTATATAGAAGTCACAACTATTTGAGGTCGGACAATAGAATTTTGGTGTTAATGAATGTTAGAGACATAGTATTATGAACTATGCTCATGAAACATACCACACACAAAAAGAATATGCAAAAGGTGTGGCCTAATCTCATCCATACTCATGTTAATTTTTCAATCAACTAGCTTTAGGACTTTGAGATATCATATGCCAAATGGGATGAATGCATAAAGAAAGGGAATGAGATGAAGAGGGAGGGGAATAGATGAAATCTCAAATTGATCAAAGGAGGACTTTTACCAAATTAATAGCATTCATTCATTTTGGGAGATGGAATGTATATTCCATCAATCCCCTAAATCCAATGATATTAATTTGACAAAGTCAAATCAACCTTGACCAAGGCCCAACAACAAGAGTCAAACACCAACAAGTCATCACAATTGGTCAACAAAATTATTTGGCATTTATTCCAATTAAAAAACTAAAATAATACATTTAAATGCAATATGGTTTGTCAAATTCCTAAAACCTCATCAAAACACCAAATAAATGACCATGAGATTTATCATAGGTCAAACAAGGTCAAAGGACCTTGGAGAAAATTTCTCAGAATTTTAAAAGACTTAAAAGTATTTTTAAACAATTAAAAACAAATGAAAAATCAATTAAATCATGAAAAATATCAATAATGATCCAAAAAATGA